>NC_091951.1:328463710-328763710 GCF_031021105.1 Erythrolamprus reginae | reverse complement strand
CAAAAATATCGGCGAAAATCACTGAAATCTCGACATGAGTCCTCATGTGAAATTTCACTTGCTGCGTATGCGCAGAAGCTAAATCTCACGCCGAGGGCATGCACACCCATGGACGCTCTCGCGCCTGCGACGGCCTTAGAGGGCGTACTGATAGCGCCGAGAATAGCGGCCCTTCACTGTCTGTAGAGATATATTGTAACTTACCTGGCTTTATATATTATATTAACTGAATTTGTGCTTAGCATATTATGTGAACTCATGGAATCATAGAGTTGTAAGGGATCTTGAAGGTTTTCTAGTCCAACCCTCGGCCCAAGGCAAGTCATCTCATACCATCTCAGCTAAATGATTGCCCATTCTTTTCTTGAAAACTTTCAGCAACGGAGCACCCCTAACTCCATAAAGCAAACTGTTCCGTTGTTTAATAATTCTGACCATCAGGAAATTCCTCCCTATTTTGGGCTGGGTCTCCCTCTAATGAACTTCTATCCATAGCTTCTTCTCTTACCTTCAGGTTACTATCTGGAATAAACTGACACCCTCTTTCCTATGATAGCGCTGCTATCATGTCTGCCCTCCATTTCTCTTTGCTGACTCAGCCACTATGACTTAATAAATCATAATTGAAGATACCATTAGTTTCATATATCTTTCTCTATTATTTCTTGAAGAAAGCTAGCAAGCTTTTTTGTTTTAGAATTTGCTAAGGAGTTATACTCCTTATTTGCTAAGTAGTTATACAATTCTTAGAAATTACCCAAAAAAAATCAGCGGTCATAGGTTTTGTACATTTTTAAAAGTTCATTTAATCCAGTTTTCTTTTTCCTAGATGCTTTTATGCAACAGTGAAAGGGAAAAAATGAATACGTACTGTGTATGAGCAATTTCCACAAGTGTCTTCACAGTAGGCAATCTGAATAGCTTTCTCTACATATGGAAAACTCAGGAAAGTATAAGGTAATTCAAGGTGATAAACAAGACGGCCACACCTAGGAAGAAAGTGACCTAGCTCTTAATATCAATGGATCATATTTATAAAGTAGAGTTTTACAAAACTAAAAAACAAACGTTTTTTGCATTTTAAGTTCCTTGTCTTCTGCTATGATTCCCCAAATCTATTGTAAACATATTACAGTATAGGGAAGTTGTGGATTAGGCTCACACTAGCATTGTTGTAGTAGTAGGATTACAGTAAACCTAATCCTTTGTCTTCTGCTATCTATTTTGAATGAATAGGAGTTATTTTGTCTCCTTCTGAACTTTCCTACCTTTCTGAAAGCAGAATATTATTTATTATTTATTTATTTAATTAATTAATTAATGTAACTTCAGGGCAGCTTACAACAATATAAATACGAAAACAATAAAAAAGAAGTCAAATTTACAATCTAAAACTATAAAACCCAGATTAAAAACCCATAATTAAACCAATCACAACAACATGCATGCAGATCATTCATATGATCTGGCCATGATAGTTGTTAATTCATGGCCCCTGGAATAGTGCTAAACCTCATTAAGATGGACCTGATAAAACCCATTAACAGGAAGGGCTTACATGAAAGAATGCATCTCCCAGCAAAAAATCCCAATAGTTGGTAAAGCAGCAAAAACAGGGGAAGGAAAATGTAAAGTGAGAACTTGTATGCAAGGGCCACAAATACTTGTAGGGAAGTTGATTTATTTAAGATAGCATAAATTGATTCAGATAAACCACTTTGGAGCAAAATAAACAATTTGTGGGTTCGGGGGTTTTGCACCTTTGAGTTAGTGTTGACTCGGGAAACTGCCTGGACAAGTCCTTGCAGGTTTGGGGGCAAGTTTTTGGAAGGGATTTGCCATTGCTTCTTACCTAAGGCTAAGAGAAAGTGACTGGCCCAAGGTCACCTGAATTAATGCCCAAGGCAGGATTAGAACAGATGATCTTCCAGTTTCTAGCCTGATGGTTTACTCACCAAACCAAACACATATCATATTAAAGTGCTCGCATCTTATGTGAATCTACCCAGCCCACAGAGCCAACAAATGGAGAAAACCACTTTTATGTACTCTGAATGTATTGTGCAGATAGAAGGACAGAGCTTCTTATACAAAACTCTAGAGTGCCATCTGATCCAAATAAGCCTCACATGCTTTCAAAATACATGAGGACTAAGAAGTTCTCATCCATTTGATTTATTTTATAAACGGACCTGTCGTAAATCAGGAAATCATCTTTTTTGCCTCTTAAAGTAGCCCAGACATCAGGTTGCGTCGCATTCTGTTGGTATACAGGAATGTCTTCTGAAACCCTTTCTCTGAGGAGTTGGTACTGCAGCTGGGAATGGTGTCCTTGGTGATTGACCACAATGAAGGAGATATTGACCAGCCCATTACGTGCCAGGTTCAGTTGCAGGTCTTCAAGTCTAATAAGTAAATAACATTTTATATATTCATTTTCTTCCCTTTAGAATAGCAGGATTTGTTTTGGGAGCGGGGCATGTTATCTACAATTATCTAAGTGGATACTATAGAATTAGGAGTCCTATTATACAATTGAACAGTACAAATGGATTTTAAAAGGCACAGGAGCTTTAATATACCTGGACCAAAACCAAATCAAACCAAACCTTTAGCCTGGGAACAATTCCTAAGAAATATGTCACATGCAATAGGGTGGGCTGTCACTTATTTTTCAGAAAAACCACTTGGGGATTAAATTCAAAAATGAAGAGACAATATTACTGAAGAATGCAATAGCGATAGCCATAGCACTTCAACTTATATACCGTTTCACAGTGTTTTCCAGCCCTCTCTTAAGCAGTTTAGAGAGACAGCCCATTGCCCCCAAACAATCTGAGACCTCATTTTCCCAACCTCAGAAGGGTGGAAGACTGAGTCAAGCTTGAGCCTGGTAAGATTCGAACTGCAAAATTGCAGACAGACAGCAGTCAGCAGAATTAGCCTGCAATACTGCATTCTAACCACTGCACCACTAAGGTGTTTTGTTCTTAGAAATTGTCACATAGGTTGTTTAACAAAGCCAGAAAACCAGTTTCAGGACAAAAATAAGTGTAAAGCAGTAATTCTGGCCATCAAGCAAAAACTCTTGTGCCAGAATTTTTTTTCTCTCCCCACCCAAAGCTGAATAAAAACTCCTCTTTCTTTAAGAAAGAGATCCCAACAGAATATACATTCATGAGTAGTTGCCTATTTGAGTGCACCTTACCTGGAAGCCTGCAAAAGGCACTGGTATCAGCTAGCCTGGAGTAGGGCAACCACAGTTACTGACCCTCTTGAGGTCATCATGGGGTTTTCTTCCCCGATGCTCCATTCTGGAGGTTCTTTACAACGACCCTGGTGCTCTGTTCCTCCACCTGGGAGGAGACAGAGGACCAGGGCTAGTCCTAGCCCAGCCCACATGGCTGGACGTGGCCCTGCAAAGAGAAAAACAAGTTAAGGAAGAAGAATAAAGACTACAGGTAGTCCTCGACTTACAACAGCTCATTTAGCGACTGCTCAAAGTTACAACGGCGCTGAAAACAAATGACTTGTGACCATTTTTCAGAGTTACGACTTTTGTAGCAACCCAATGATAATGTGAATAAACTCCATATGCTTGGCAACTGATTCATACTTATGACCATTGCTGTGTCCCAAGCTCATGTGATTCCCCTTTTGCAACCTTTTGCCAAGCAAAGTCAATGGCGAAGCCAGAATCGCTCAACCTCTGGGTTACTAACTTATCAACTGAAACAATTCAGTTGACAATTGTGTCCAAAAAAAAAAGGTCGTAAAATGGAGCAAAACTCTTAACAAGTGTCTCAGTGAACAACAGAAATGTTGGGCTCAGTTGTTGTCATAATCTGAGGACTACCTGTATCACAGAATAACAGGACCAACAGATTCTGTAAACATGGGGCATCTCTTCTCTAAAATTGTTTGGTACAAATTAAAGCTACACCAGATAAACAATTAATTTGATGCAGTGATTAAAATGCTGGTCTAGAAACCAGGAGACTGTCTCACCTGAAGCATGAAAGCTAACTCAGCCCAACCTACCTCAACAGGGATGTTGTGGGGGAAACAGGAGGAGACAGGAGTACTATATATGTTTGTTGCCTTGAATTACTTATAAATTAATAAAGGCAGGATTTAAAAAAATCTAATCAAAGTGTCCAAGCATTTCCTATTTTAGGATTTTAATTTTGTTTTACTTAACTACGTCTACCATTGGAAGAAAAATAGGTTTGAAATCTAGGAAAAGTTTTTTTTCCCCTTCAATCTCTTCATACATAAATGGTAAAACAATTCACATTCCTGGCTTACTGGGCTCATGGAAAGTGACATGTTGTCTGGGGCAGATGAAAACTGAAAACATATGAGACACAGAAAGCTTTGCCAGGCAAATAAGATCTTTGAATCTGTTTACTCGGGAATCACTGCATCATTCCACTTTACATTGCAGAATGTAACAGGTCCGATTATTCTAAACTGATCTTCGGCTACGAAGCTACCCAGAAATCAGGAGGTGTCTGATAGCTTAGTCTAACTATTTTTGTCTGAAAAGGTGCTATAAGACTACGTCTAATTTTGGGCTCCAATAGACCAACATGGTTCACATTGTAGGTTGAGTTAGGATAATTTAGGATAGGATAGGATAGGATATGATAGGATAGGATTCTTTATTGGCCAAGTGTGATTGGACAATCATGAGGTACAGCACTTAATATTGATTGTTTCCTGATTGCTTCTTTGACCCCTATGACAATCATCATCATATGGGTCAAATAAGCAATCAGGAAACAATCAATATTAATAGAAATCTTAAGGATACCAGCAACAAATTACAGTCATAAGTGGGAGGAGATGGGTGATAGGAATGATGAGAAAAAATTAGTAGTAACAGTAGCGCAGACTTAGTAAATAGGTTGACAGTGTAGAGGGGTGTACTATGGGTGGCAATGCAATCCTGCCCATCAATATAACGTTTAATGAGCTGCCATTCTCCGTTTCCGTTTATTCATCCAGCAATTCTAATCCGAATATGACTTCATGAAAAGTTGTATTTGCATACAGTATGAAGCAAGCATTCTCTCACAGGTGGCACAACTAAGCTGGGAATAGCATCTGACAGAGGAGCGAGCATTACAGAAGTATGTCATCGGTGCTTGTACAAATGCACAATCGGAATCTTACTCCATGCCAAAAAAAAAAAAGGCTGCAGTCCTTTCTATGCAATTTAGGGACCCCCAAACTTGGCAACTTTAAGACTTGTGGACTTCAACTCCCAGAATTCTCCAGCCAGCTAAGCTGGCTGGAGAATTTCTGGGAGTTGAAGTCAACTAGTCTTAAAAGTTGCCAAGTTTGAGGACCTCTGCACAATGAACGAGAGAGCCAGCCACGGAGTATTCCGCGGATTTATTGCAGAGTGAAATGAAGTTAAGCAGTCTCGCATCCCAAAGCGCTAACTTTGCATCACGCGCAACCTCGGTAGAGAATTTTTTTATTTTCGGGGGGGGGGGGGGGAGAGACTTAGATCCTTAACTGCGTTTCAACCACCATCACCCCCAAAAAATACCCCCACTCCTCGCTTTAATACCTTCAACCAACCAACCCAACTAAGCTATTTCGGTGCAGAGCCGCGCGTTTTCACCGCCGCGCGTTCCACCAAACCGTATTTTTGCGCGCGGGCGTGGATCTCAAGAGTCTTAAGAGGAGGGAAATATATGTTTTTTAAAAGCATGAATTCGAAGCCCCCTTTCCCCTCCCGGTTCAGAATGGACCTGCGAAGTTCCCTTCTGCAACTTTCACCAACTTTTCCAGGGACGCGCAAGAAAACTCACTGTGCAGCTCGGGACGAAACTCCCCGCCCGCTCGCCTCTTGCTCGCCTGCTCAGCTCGCTGGTATTTATACCCCTCGAATTGTTTGTCTCCGACTTTGGATGCGTTCCAAAGTTCGGAAACTCTCGCGACGTCTCCACGAAACCCAAAGACTGGAGCGAGGACCCGGGGAAGAGCAGCAAGCAACTCCTCAAAACTTGGTCCTCAAAACTTGGTCCTCAAACTTGGCAACTTTAAGATTCGTGGACTTTAACTCCCAGTGTTCGCCAGCCAGCTATGCTAGTCTATGGAGATAATCAGCCATCCAGGTCAGGCTTGTCCCAAAGAATTGGACCCTCTGGTTATTTTGGTCGCTACGATGCAAAAAGAATGTTGAGTCTCTAGAAAAAGTGCAGGAGAAGAGCAATAAGGATGATTAGGGGACTGGAGGCTAAAACATATGAAGAACGGTTGCAGGAACTAGGCATGGCTAGTTTAATGAAAAGAAGGACCTGGGGAGACATGATAGCAGTGTTCCAATATCTCAGGGTTGCCACAAAGAAGAAGGAGTCAACCTATTCTCCAAAGCACCTGAAGGTAGAACAAGAAGCAATGGGTGGAAACTAAACAAGGAGAGAAGTAACTTAGAACTAAGGAAAAATTTCCTGACAGTCAGAACGGTTGATCAGTGGAATAGCTTGCCTCCAGAAGTTGTGAATGCTCCAACACTGGAAGGTTTTAAGAAGATGTTGAATAACCATCTGTCTGAAGTAGTATAGGGTTTCCTGCCTAAGCAGGGGGTTGGACTAGAAGACCTCCAAGGTCCCTTCCAACTCTGTTGTTGTTATTGTTATTTATTTGTTATTTTTTTCCTTGGAGATATTTCCCTTCTCATCCCAGAAACTTCAGAGTTATGAGAAATGAAACGCCTTTGTGTGTGTGTGTGTGTGTGTGTGTGTGTAAAAACCAGAAAGTCCAGTTGCCTCTTGGAAAAGCACCTTTGGGTTCCCCAAAGCGAAGCATCTTCCCTGCAAGGCCCCAAGTCAGAGGCGAGGGGGCTTCAACTCTGGATATGATTGGCCAGAGTGAAAAGGGGAAAGATGATATTTTGTCTTCTTTTATCCCCTGCTGCATGTTTCCCCTCGAAAGGGATTCCATTTCAGCCTGCGCTGAATAAATGCCAGTGCTCAATGGTGTTGGAGAAATGTGGTCCCAGGACTGGTTATTGAAACGGATGTCCAAGTGCCGCCTCTATGTTGGTTGAGGCAGGCAGGATTCCTTTGGATACCATTTGTTGGGGGGCCAAGGGAAAGGGAGGGTTTTGCCTTCTCTTTCTGCTCAAGTTCCCCATATACAATTGGTGGGCCACTGTGGGCCACAGAATGCTGGATTCGATGGGCTTTGGACCGATTCAGCACGGCTCTTCTTTTGTTCTTATCTTCTTAGGACTGGCAGACACTAAGCTGTAACCATCTCCCTAGTCCCCAACCTGGTGCCCACGAGCAGCATGGACCCTGAAGTCACCCCTTTGTTCCCTGCCTCTCTGCATTTATGTTTTAAACTTGATTTGTTTTAAACATGTGAAGCAATCCAGCTCAGCCATTCTACTTCATAAACTGCTTACAGTAGCCCCTCGAGTGGCAAATAAATTTAATAAATATTGTATTACTGCTCTTCCGGTAGAGAGAAGCTTTTCCAAATTTGGCAGCTCACCATGTGTTCACCACAATTCTCTTAATTCAGCAACTTCCCTATGGGAATAATACTGTAATCCAAAATCGCTTGTGGGCAACAGGTGGGAATCTTTGTGTTGCAATTCATGCTGGTGATCAGCAAATATGAATTGGCATATGTGATGCAATTGTGGGGGGGAGGAAGACAAATGCAGTTTTAAAGTGTGTCAACAAATGTATAATTTCTGGATCTCAGGAAGGAATGAACCCATTATATGCTGCATTGTCCAGTTCCGTTCTTGAGAAATGGAACTTGCTCTGGGATCTAGTGATCTCCGCTAGATATGTTTCAAGAAGAACAAGCAAGAACAGGGAAAAGAAATATCCCATGAAGGCAAGTTGAAAGATCTGCAAATATTTAGCCTTGGGAAGATGGAAAAAGACACAATTGTACACTTTGGACACCCACAAGGATGTATAATTATGCTGTCTATTCTCCCAATAGGTTGAATAATAGATGGAGTTCCAGAAAGGCAGATTCAAGCTACCGTATTTTTCAGAGTATTATTATTATTATTATTATTATTATTATTATTATTATTATTATTTATTGGATTTGTATGCTGTCCCTCTCTGCAGACTCGGGGCGGCTAACAACAATGATAAAAACAACATGTAACAATCCAATTTAATAAAACAACTAAAACCCCTTATTATAAAAACCAAACATACACACAAACATACCATACATAACTTGTAATGGCCAAGGGGAAGGAATATCCTAACTCCCTCATGCCTGGCGACAAAGGTGGGTCTTGAGTAATTTGCAAAAGACAAGGAGGGTGGGGGCCGTTCTAATCTCTGGGGGGAGTTGATTCCAGAGGGCCGGGGCCACCACAGAGAAGGCTCTTTTCCTGGGGCCCGCCAAACGACATTGTTTGGTCGACGGGACCCGGAGAAGGCCAACTCTGTGGGACCTTATCGGCCGCTGGGATTCGTGCGGTAGAAGGCAGTTCCGGATGTATTCTGGCCCAATGCCATGTAGGGCTTTAAAAGTCATTACCAACACTTTGAATTGTGACCGGAAACCGATCGGCAGCCAGTGCAGGCCGCGGAGTGTTGCAGAAACGTGGACGAATCTAGGAAGCCCCACGATGGCTCTCGCGGCCGCATTCTGCACAATCTGAAGTTTCCGAACACTTTTCAAAGGTAGCCCCATGTAGAGAGCGTTGCAGTAATCGAACCTCAAGGTGATGAGGGCATGAGTGACTGTGAGCAATGACTCCCTGTCCAAATAGGGCCGCAACTGGTGCACCAGGCGAACCTGGGCAAACCTGTATAAGACACACCTATATTTTAGAAGTGGAAATCAAGGAAAAAAGTATTCTGAACCAAATGGTGTACAATATAATAACACAAAATACCATTGTAGCAGAATACTGTTTACAAACATGTACAGTATACATTTTTACAATCATGTACACTTTTTACAAACTTCAAACTGGGCAGCTTTAAGACTACTGAATTTCAACTTTCAGAATTCCTTCTCCAGTCATGCTAGATAAGGTCATTAGAAGGCAAAAACAGCCCTATTTTTGCAAAAAGGGGGGGAGCTGTTATTCGCCCATTCCCCCCCCCCCCGCAAATATGGGGTGTGGAAAGGGTCTGAGTAGCCTACAGAGAACTCCTGGGTGCTGGGAAATAGCAAAAATGCACCCATTTTTGTAAAAAATTGGGTGTTTCCCCATTTTTTCACAAAAATTGAGGCATTTTTGCCTTCCCCTAGCACCCAGGAGTTCTCTGCAGGCTATCCAGACCCTTTCCCCACCCGAAATGTTAGAAAAGCAGTCAGAGCCAGTCCACAATAGATCCATTTATCAAGAGTAGTGGTGTGCTTAAAGCTAGATTCAAGAGTAGGTTCTATAACCAGAGCCATCTGCCCTGAATGTTTGAAAATTCCTGTGGAGAGAAGAGTGTTGGAGTCAGTGCACCAAATGCTACTTTTCAGTTCTTTAATTTTGTGGTTGTCTATGTTTTGCATGAAAGTTTGACAGCCTTGAGAAAACTTGCAAACTGGAATGTTGATAAAATTGGCTATAACTTGCAGTTCCTCTCTTGAATGGGGGTGGGGGAAGCTTAGTTTAATCTAAGTTAAAGTTAATCTAAGTTAAAGTTTAGTTTAATCGTAGTTAAACTGTTTAACTACAGTTAATCTGTTCAAGCTGCTTAGTGCTTTTCAGCTTTGTGTTTTCAAAATTTATACTTTGAATGTTCTGACTGTAACTTAAATATGCTCTAGTGTTTCTCAACAAGAGCAACTTTGTGTGGAGTTCAACTCCCAGAATTCCCCAACCAGCATGCTAGCAAGGGAATTCTTGGAATTAAAGGCTACACATATTAAAATCACCCAGGTTGTGAAACACTGCTCTAAAGGGATGTCTGTTGTGTTCTTTTTGGATAACAAAATCTACTTTCCAAAACATGCTTCAAATGTAATGCACTTTCAAAAACACTGCTTTGAGGTAGAGACAGGACTGCTGTTAGAGTAAAATCAAGGTATAGTTGAAAGTTATGACATGATAGTTTAATATTAACCTATCAAGCAGAATGACCGCTGGCAGTCCCTAAGTATACGTCTTTTTTAAAGAAGTAAATATATAACTCCTAAGGTTTAAAAGAATCTCCCCTTTAAGTGCTTTCATGAATGCAATTGCAGCAAATGTGCTTTTTCTAAGAACAACTCAATTGGCATAATCAAATATTGACCTGCGGATCAACAGTTCAGGGTCCTGAAAGCCCAAGAGGCAGTAGCTCACTTAGTAACTGATATAACACACACTGAAAAATGGTAGGGATTGCACAAGGTACACACCATGGTTCACCATGATTACAACATGATATACTCCATGTACGTTTTTGGGTTTGCATAACACACATCACATAAATATGGCTGGCAGTTTGGTGATTTAGTAGCCGCTTCATTCACAACATATCCACACAACCTGCTGACTGAATTGGTTTATTTTCTGTGTTTGTATCATAATAGTAACAATGAACTAACTGAACAAGTTGGATTTGTACAACACACTAAGCAACAAATTAAGGTTTCCAATAACCAGGCTTGGAATCACAAAAGCATATTCTATACCTTTACCTGTGTTTAAAGCATTGTAGGGGCATAGACAGCATGAGATTTAAACATATCAGGTTATTTATTTATTTGTTGTCAAGTACGTATTGGTGGTATACAAAGATGTATATTTATATACATGATACTAGTGAAAGAGAAACATTAGGACAGGGGACGGAAGGCACTCTGGTGCATTTTTGCACTTACCCTTACTAACCTCTTAGAAATTGGGAGAAGTCAACAGTGGATAGTCTAAGGGTAAAGTTTCGGGGGTTAGGTGATGATACTACAGAATCTGGTTGTGAGTTCCATGCATCAACTACTCAGTTACTAAAGTCGTATTTCCTAGAGTCAGGTTTAGAGCATTTTACTTTAAGTTTGTATCTGTTGTGTGCTCATGTGTTGTTGTTGTGGTTGAAGCTGAAGTAGTCGTTGATGGGAAGCATGTTGGAGCAGGTGATTTTATGGGCTATGCTTAGGTCGTGTTTAAGGCGACATAGTTCTAAGCTTTCTAAACTTAGGATTGTAAATCTAGTTGCATAGGGTATTTGTTGTGAGTGGAGGAGTGGACGGCTCTTCTAATAAATGTCTCGGGACATTTTCAAGAGTGTTTATGTCTGAAATGTGCTCTGGTTAGTAGTATGAGATTACTGGAGCAGAAGCTATGTAGGATTAGGTTAACAACTCTTGAAGCCTTTTTGGTGATGTTGTTGCAGTGGGCCTTGGCACTTAGGTCATTTAATATGAGTATTCCAAGATCTTTTATGGAGTGAGGGGTATTTGTAAAGTATTGTCTATTCAGTTTGTATTTGGTGTTCTGATTCTTTTTGCCAATGTGTAGGACAGAGCATTTTTGGTTGAGATTTGGAGTTGCCAGATGTTTGACCATTCAGACACAAAGTCAAGGTCTTTTGGGAGAGTGTTGTGTTATTGGTGGTGTTGAAGAGTTTTACATTGTTGGCAAAGAGAATGCAATTGCTTGTAATGTGATCGCAAAGGTCATTTATATAGAGAATGAAGAATGTTGGTCCAAGTACGCTGCCTTGGGGTACGCTGCTCTTAACCAGAACAGGATTAGATATGGCGCCCCTTATTTTGACAACTTGTCTGTTTGATAGGAATGCAGTTATCCAGCTATGGTTAGGGTCCAACCACTTCAAGTCTAAGTGACAATACTGATCTCTTCAGCATTGAAAATAAGCCACAATCTTTTTATTGAGCATTGTTTCATTGATTGACATACCTATAACTAACTTCAAAAGCTGGCCTTGCGTAGCACACTAAATTATTGCTTATAGACTATTTTCTTTCACAGTATGTTATGGCAACCTAGCACAACCAGGAATAACCTATGTACCAGCCATAAATCCAGTCCAAGCCATTGCAGTGTTACCAGTTTTGTATTTGTTGAGCAAAACATGAGGAGTGGGTATGGGTTGGTTAAGATTACCTTGTTGGGTCCTTTCCAGCTGCCAGAAGATATTGTGCCCACCCTGAAGCAATTATCACTTAAGTCAAGTGGAAACTGATAATATTCTTAACATTCTCCAAAGGTGTTCAGGGAGCCAGAATGACTCAAGTGACTAGTTCTCAAGAGGAAGGAGTGGTTGAGGTCTGTGAATACAGCTGGCTTCCAGGGTCGTGGGGAAAAAAGGGCAGGATTTTGATTGCATGGTCACTGCCATTATTTTGCCCCTTTTTTGCCCCACTTGCAGGCACCTCTTCTGGTCATGGGTGGGAAGGCAGTCCTTACACATTTCATCCTGGTAAATCTGTGCTTAACCAAAATAGCACAAGAGCGATGTCTGGGCAGGTGGGCGGAGTCTCCCACCTACAACTGGCTCTCGGACAACTAACAGGCATGAGTGAACTGGCAGCCTTTCATCCCTGGAGAAATCTGCATTTTTAAAAGTCTTAAAAATAATTCCGGGATTAGGAAATTATTAGATATTTTCAAATGCATATGGTACCTAATGCTCCTTCCCCCTATTTTGCTCAGAATTGGACTGAGAGAATGTGAATGGCCCAAAGTCAACTAGCAAAATTCAGCAACTGGCATTTATTAAACTTGCAGACAATCCTATCAACCAAGATATGATTCAATCTCATGATCTAGACAATGATGGTTTATCAGACATGGCAATTGGATAAGTGCAGTTTTGAAGCATCTTAACAGGACAACGTTCAAACAGCTCATCAGGGTCAAAAATAGACCTCAGGTTTTATCATTATGATGATTCTGTAATGAATATCTGGATCTCTAATATGGGGGTTTGGAGCTGGTCTACCAAATTGAATCTAACAAACATGTGTTAACAAGGCCTTAGTCAATCCATTTCCAGTCTCTTCACAAAGTATTGCAAAAATAAAAGGATGTCTGTTGACTATAATGTTTATTAGTTTCCCCATTTTGGGAACTTCTAGATGTGCTGGACAAAAGCTCCATTCAACCTCACACAGAATTTCCATCCAAAAACTTTCATATCCATGCTGATCTGATTGGACCTGGTTGCACAAACAATTTCACTTTAGATATTTGAATATTTAGGGCAGAATTCTATGGCTATGCTGCTCCCCAAAAGATATGATGAAGATAGAGTGTCTAGACTAGCAGTGGTTCTCAATCTTTCTAATGCCGTGACCTCTTAATACAGTTCCTCATGTTGTGGTGACCCCCAAACATAAGTCTTGAGCCAATTCTCCCAACAGAGCTATAAGCTGATTGGCAGGAAGGTCAGAGGGACACCCCCACTGTAAACACCTGATTTGTTGGATTGTAAAAATATGTTCCAAGGCACCAGAATAGAAGCTTTAGTTCCTAACACCATAGGAAATTTGTCTTTTCCCAGGATCTTAAGTGATCCCTATGAAACAGTCATTCGACCCCCAAAGGGGTTCCAGGTTGAGAACCACTCTAGAGAGTGCCAGACCAAGCAGATTGGTTTAAAGTTTTTTAACACACACACACACACACACACACACACACACCACTTTGAACTGAGCTCAGAATCCAGGGCTACTGATACATAATTGGAAACATCTGTCCAATCATTCACAAAAATCTCAGTTAGCTCCAGGCATATACACAGTATAGTTGAAGCTTCTAGTCTTCATAGGTAGCCTCTTCGTGATAGTGTGACCAGCCTAGAAGTCAACCCTAAATAATTTCAATTAGGTAGTGTATCAACATAACGGGATTGTAAAGATGCTGGCTGGGTAATTCTGGGAGTTGAAATCCATGCATCTTAGAACTGCCAATTTTGAGAAATACTGGTTTAATTCATCACTTCTGTCTTTCTCTGATTTTGGGATTTGTGGTCCATGAAATTAGATTGGTTTAGATCCAATGCCATAGAGATAGAGGATAGAGACAGAGACAGAAACAGAGAGGCATAGTCATAATCATTAGAATAGGATGGGATGGGATATGATACAATACAATATGATACAATACAATACAATTTTTATTGGCCAAATGTGATAGGACACACAATGAATTTGTCTTGGTACATATACTCTCAGTATACATAAAAGATATACTCATCAAGAATCATAAGGTACAACACTTAATATATTTATATTTATTATACTTATTAGATTTGTATGGCGCCCCTCTCCGAAGACTCGGGGCGGCTCACAACAAGAACAATACAATATGCAAAATACAAATCCAATATAAATTAAAAACGAATTTTAAAACCCATAAATATTAAAAACAATCATTACTGCACAATCATACCATTCTCATGTATTATAGTCAAGAGGAAAAAAAAGGTGGGAAGAGTAGGGGCAATTCGAATTAATGATAGTCTGGATACAAATAAGCAATCCAATCCTATTAGGAACCAGTCAATATAAATCGTAAGGATACAAGCAACAAAGCTACAGTGATACAGTCATTAATGGGTGATGGGAACAATGAGAAGATTAATAGTAGTGCAGGCTTAGTAAATATTTTGACAGTGTTAGGGTATTATTTGTTTAGCAGAATTATGGCGTTCTGGTATGCAGTGCTCTATAGCATCGTTTGAGGGTAGGAGTTGAAACAGTTTGTGTCCAGGATGTGAGGAATCTATAAATATTTTCACAGCCTTCTTTTTGACTTGTGCAGTATACGGGTCCTCAATGGAAGGCAGGTTGGTAGCAATAGAAGAGAATTTGAATCCTTGTACTTTCTAAACTTGTTTAGATGCAAACATTTCACAATCCAACTAGATAGTAAACAAATAGCACCGAGGACCCCATGGTTTAGATCCACTGCCACTCCAGAATCTCACGGTGTGCTGCCCACTGATCTGCTCTACTAAAAGGTAACTCTCCTGCTCTTTTTCAAGGAACATGACCATCAAACCAATTCAGACTTCAGAGGTAGAGCAAATCTGGTTTGTTTCAGGTAACCTCCAAAGCATTTGCCAACAATTCCCTGTAAACATTCTTTCGTTAATGGTTTGTTTACAGAGCAGAGGCCCTGATTGTCAGCCAAATTATGTCAACGGACTTGCATTCTGCTTCTTCCCTTTCCAGCTGATTGCACAAGGTTGAAGTTAGCAAAGGAGAACAAAGGGCACAAGTGGCTGGAGAGAGAAAGAGGGCTTCCCAGTTAGCCATTGAGCCACAGAGCATTGGCAGCACAGAATTTGTGTGCCCAAAGCTCCTAGGTCAGTGATGGCGAACCTTTTTTCCCTTTCGCACCCATACTTCAATGCCTGGGGAAGGGAGAAATTGTCTTCTTTGCCCCTCTGGAGGCCAGAACAACCCGTTTCCCAACTTCTGGTGGGCTTAGTAGGTCCGTTTTTCACACACACACACCAAGAGTCCAGAGGCTTCCCTGGAGCCTGGGGAGGGCAAAAAACGCCCTCCCCCACCGCCCCTACCCTATCTTTGCTGTGCAATAGTTATGGGCCTCTACAGAAAATGTTCCCTAGGATTAAGTCCACTGCTTTTCTTTGCGATCTTGCCAGATCAACAGGTTGAAAGTGGTTCTCAACCTGGGAGTTGGGACCCTTTTGGAGGTTGAATGACCGTTTCACAGGGATCACCTAAGACCATGGGAAAAGACAAATTTCCTAGGGTGTTAGGAACTAAAGCTTCTATTCTGGCGCCTTTGAACATATATTTACAATCCGACCAATCAGGGCTTTACAGTGGGGGTGTCCCTCTGACCTTCCTGCCAATCAGCTTAAACCTCTGTTGGGAGAATTGGCACTAGATTTATGGTTAGGGGTCACCACAACATGAGGAACCGTATTAAAGGGCCGCGGCATTAGAAAAGTTCAGAACTACTGCAGTAAACCCATTGCACTTCTTCAGAAAAAGAGAAACAGAAGAGTTGTGGTTGTCTTGTTGCACAAGGATTCCAGCTTCCGAGACAGGGCATCCCAAGGACATCACCAAGCTTTTGTATTTTTTGCTGATCACTATGCTTTTCTGAAGGTTTATTAGAGAAGTGCAGGAGGGGGGAAATAGGAGGTGTTTTCTGCTGACTATGCAACTAGGAACCTTTGCCAAGCTTCGGCAATGAGTTCATGTCGAAGGAAACAAAATGTATCTGTTAAATCTGACTCTTGGAAAAACAGGGAACAGCTGGAGCCAACGTTCTTGGCAGGATGTGCCTCCAAAGCAGTCAACAGCTACATTTAAACTTTACAGGGGAAAAAAGTTGCTTTGTTAAGGGGAAAAGGCATTATCTACAACTGGATAAAAATGAATAAAATTGGTCAGCCTTCTTTTCTTGACTTGAGAAACTGGGTGAAGGTTAAGAAGTACAGCAGGGGGGGGGAGTTTTTTTATTAGTGATCCTAATTTGCATTGGGGGTCCAGGCATTACAGAGTAAAAATTGTAGAGGTAAGCTGCATACTACCAGTATAGAATTGAAATGGAAGAATAGCTGGGTAAGTGATTAGTGAACCTTTTTTGGTTTGCATGCCAAAAGGGTGTGTGTGCATGTGACCACACCCACTTCCTCCCCCTCCATGCATGCACACCCCTCCATGCTGACCCTGTGCATGTACACAATACCCATCCTCACACATGCGCACAGGCCTCACTGAAGCCTGGGATGGTGAAAAAACTGCCAAACCAGCAAACTGGAAGTTTGAAAAAACAGACTTCCGGTTTGCCTGTTGTGCTGTTTTTACACTCTGGAGTGAAGAAGCCGGAGGCAAGGTGTTGGAACTACCCTTTTTAATGAATGCTCGAAACAAACAAGTGACAGCAAACAAGCTGTCAAACCAGAACACAACAATATATACCTCAGGTAACTTGACAGGACAGCCAATACAGCAGCCCTACTTTTCCCGCCAAATGGGGCAACTCTGTAATGGAGCCTAAGCCAATAGTACAGCTAAACGGGCTGACCAATAGGAAGCTGTTTCCGGGCAGATGGCTCTAGGCAGGAACTAGGCAGATACATAACATGGAGGCTTCAGGGAAGCTTCCTGAAACCAGAGTGCGAAAAGCAGCCCAACAAGCAAACCGGAAGTGCATTTTCTGAACTTCCTGTTAGCTCGTTGGGCTGTCTGTCACCTTCCGGAGGCTTCAGGGAAGCTTCATGGAGTGCAAAAGAAAGCACAACGGCAAAATTGGAAGTCCGTTTTTCCGAATTTCTGGTTTGCCTGTTGGGTGGGGTTTTTTTTTGCACCCTGGAGGTTCGATGAAGCCTCCTGAAACCTTGAGGGGGTGCAATGACCTTCCCCAAGGCCAAAAATTAGGTGGCTAGTGCACGCATGTGCACTGGAGCTGACATAGGGCAACGCCTTGCATGCACTCCCATATGGTTCCGTGTGACACCTATGGCACGTGTGCGATAGGTTCACCATCACGGAGTTAGGTGGATGTGAGTCCAGAGTTCTGTTACTTTACAAAACCCTCATACAGTGACCAGTACCATACTTAACAAGAAGCTCGCAAACAAGTTCAGAGACATTCCCTCACCTATTGTGGTTCCCAGAACTGATTTTTGGAGGCATGAATTTTAAATGAATAACTTTTGCTAGGTCCATTCTCCAAATGTTTAATAAGTAGTCCTTGATTTATAGCCATTTATTTACTGGTCGTTCACAGCACTGAAAAAAAGCAACTTACAAGCAATTTTTTGCATCACAGCATGCTGACGGTCACATGTTCAAAATTTGGGTGCTTGGCAATGGGCATATATTTACAATGGTTGCAGCATCCTAATCTTCCCAACTGACTTCCAACAAGCAAAAATGTTCGGAAACTTCAGATCGTGCTGAATGCAGCTGCGAGAGCAATCATGGGCTTCCCCAAATATGCCCATGTTACACCAACACTCCGCAGTCTGCATTGGTTGCCGATCAGTTTCCGATCACAATTCAAAGTGTTGGTTATGACCTATAAAGCCCTTCATGACACCGGACCAGAATATCTCAGGGACTGCCTTCTGCTGCACGAATCCCAGCGACCAGTTAGGTCCCACAGAGTGGATCTTCTTCGGGTCCCGTCAACTAAACAATGTCACTTGGCGGGACCCAGGGGAAGAGCCTTCTCTGTGGCGGCCCCAGTCCTCTGGAACCAACTCCCCCCAGAGATTAGAATTGCCCCCACCCTCCTTGCCTTTCGCAAGCTACTTAAAACCCACCTCTGCCGTCAGGCATGGGGGAATTGAGATCCTCTTTCCCTCTAGGCCTTTACAATTCTATGCATGGTATGTATGTACATGTATGTTTGGTTTTTATATTAATGGGTTTTTAATCGTTTTTAATATTAGATTACTATTGTACACTGTTTTATTGTTGCTGTTAGCCGCTCCGAGTCTCCGGAGAGGGGCGGCATACAAATCCAATAAATAAATAAATAAAGTCAATGTAGGAAGCTGGATTTGCTTAACAAATGCATAATTTGCATTGATATATCTTCCCCCCCCTATAATTATTTGCAGATAAATGGTGTGGGTGTGGGTGTGGGTGTGTGGGTGTGGGTGTGGGTGTGTGTGTAGCAGAGGAACCTTTTTCTCTTTTCTCCTTCTGCTTTGTGGTAACAAAGTAAAGGGTTTCACTGTTTTTCTCAGCGCCATTGCAACTTTGTATTGCCCTGAAAGTTTCCCAGCCAAATGCTAATCAGCCTGAGCCTGCTTAGTACTGGAGCCCAAAAAAGGACCACCACATGCTGCCTGCTGATGTTACTGCAAGAAAAAAAAATAACACAGAGAAGAGGACATAGAGATCTTTTTCTGAAGAAGACAAGACTGTTTGTTTACTTTTGAATCTATCGCTACCCAGGCAAATTCCATAGGGGGTAAGGGAACATTTCTGCATTTCTGAAAGAAACATAGACAAAAATTAAATCAGCAATGTATTTCTGGGTTTCTGACTTAACTAAGACTGAGCCAAGGTGGTGCAGTGGTTAGAGTTCAGCAGTTCAAATCTCACCACCGGATCAAGGTTGACACAGCCTTCCATCCTTCCGAGAGGGGTAAAATGAGGACCCAGATTGTTGGGGGCAATGTGCTGCTTAGAGAGGGCTGTAAAATTACTAAGAAGCACTATATAAATCTAAGCACTATTGCTATTGCTAAACCCTATCAGAAGACAGAATAACAGAGTTGGAAGGGACCTTGGAGCAGAGGTGGGTTCCTCCACGTTCGGACCAATTCTATAGAACCAGTAGTAACCTGGCAATCTGGGTTGCCAGGCCTGGCAGTGCAAGATTGAAGTTAGCATATACACATTCTCCTGGCAGTGCCATAGGTGGCGCCATCTTGTTTTTAGCTTCTGTGCATGCACAGAATCTTTCTTTTTTAGTATTGTTTAGTATTGTTCATTATTATTATTATTATTATTATTATTATTATTATTATTTATTGGATTTGTATGCCACCCCTCTCCGCAGACTCGGGGTGGCTAACAACAATGGTAAAAAACAACATGTAACAATCCAATTTAATAAAACAACTAAAAACCCTTATTATAAAAACCAAACATACACACAAACATACCATACATAACTTGTAATGGCCTAGAGGAAGGAATATCCTAACTCCCCCATGCCTGGCGACAAAAGTGGGTCTTGAGTAATTTGCGAAAGACAAGGAGGGTGAGGGCCGTTCTAATCGCTGGGGGGAGTTGATTCCAGAGGGCCGGGGCCGCCACAGAGAAGGCTCTTCCCCTGGGGCCCGCCAAATGACATTGTTTGGTCGACGGGACCCGGAGAAGGCCTACTCTGTGGGACCTTATCAGCCACTGGGATTCGTGCGGTTGAAAGCGGTTCTGGATGTATTCTGAGTCAATGCCATGTAGGGCTTTAAAGGTCATTACCAACACTTTGAATGTACGCAATGTACGCAATGCACATGTACCCCCGCAGCACATCTCTGAGCAAACTGGCAGCAAAGAAAACCAGAACCACCCCTGCCCTGGAGGTCATCTAGTCCAACCCCCTGCTCAAGCAGGAAACCCTACCATTTTAGACAAATGGTAATCCAATCTCTTTATAGAAACTTCTAGTATTGGAGACAGACAGACAGACAGACAGACAGACAAACAAACAAACACAAGGACAGGGTTTCTCTGAGTATTTGCAACACTAGTTTTCCTAGGATAGGTTTTATTTTAGAGGTTAGCAACTCTGTTTTTCCTTAGAACTGTACCACAGCAAGGTTTTTGATGAGTAACTACTTTCTTCACAAGGGAAGTCAAGCTGATATTTGGGGCATTCAATTTGCTGAATTTGGAATTTAATTGAAACTAAAAAAAAAAAAAGTTAAAAAATACTTTATCTCTCATGTTGCTAAGCACCAAAGGACTTTGACTTGGAATGAGGAAGCTCACCCAGGATTGGAAAATGATTAAAATGAATGGAGAAGATAAATATGTGAATTATCAGCAAATGTTTCAAGGAGGGAGATAGAAAGTACTTCCCTGCTTGGGAGTTTGGGGGGGAGGGAGATACTTGCTGTAATAAGCATTTTAAAAATAATTTGGCCTCTTTCCTGTGTTCAGAAGTGGAAAGCAAAATGCTTTCTTTTCATTTTGAGCACATGGCTTTATATACTACAATTTGGCCAGAATTTCTCAGCCTTGATAAGTTTAACATATGAAGACTTCAGCACCAAGGCTGGGGGATTCTGGGAGTTGAAGTTCACATACTTAATAGTTGCTGTGGTTGAAAAACACTGCATTAGGCTGATAGATTGTTTATGGAAAATATAATCACAAAACAGCTTTAAGGCAGTGTACGGTGTGAGTAGCAATAGTAATGGATTGTTCAGACACAGAAACGAGTGCAAAATGTATATTACAGTATATGCATTAACAAGATAGAATTAGCTCTTTACACTTCTAATTACAAATACAATCCATAATATCCAATACAAACCAGTTAATATCAGTACACAGCACTAGGCATAAAGTAGCTATCAAGAAAAAACTCCTCCCAAACAGGAACTCTGTTGGCTCCCTCTTATGGCCAACTATGATTCATCTCTTAAAGGTACAGTATATCACATACAGGGTACTGACATATAATATCTGACTATTATAATACTCCAATGTGTTAATTTCAGTTGTCATCGTTGAAATGCATGGATTGGGAATTATGGAAGTTGGCTTCAAACTATTAAAAACTCTGGCATAAAAGCTGTTCTCAGAGACAGTTTTCTATCTGTCTGTTCTAGAGAGAAGTCCTATGAGTAGCACTATCTTTTGTAGTTGGTATCTGAAATGTCTCCTATTTACATGGACTTTGCTATCTACCTTTGTAGATGCCACCCTGGCAAAATTGAGTTCAGTTTGCCTGCGGAGATTTAGCAACTGGAGTCTTCCCAAAAGAAAGATGAAGGACAAAAACATCAATGAACTCTGAATTCACTCACTCAAGTGTTCTGCAGTCATTGCTGGAGCTGTAATTACTTCTTAAGTCTTATTACACCCTATCTTATCACTCCCAAAATATGATAGCAATTCCACCAGGCTGGAACTGGTGTGTTTGAGAGAGAAAATCTACTTAGAGAAGGGGGAAAAAATTCCTATAAACACTTAAGTAGATCACCTCATGAGCCAGGAAGGAGTGGAGTTTCAAGTTCCTATGCAAGTTGGAATTTTGTCAGACATAGAGTAGAGTAGAGTAGAGTAGAATAGCAGAGTTGGAAGACACCTTGGAGGTCTTCTAGTCCCTGCTTAGTGGGAAACCCTACACCACTTCAGACAAATTGTTATCCAATACCTTCTTAAACACTTCCAATTTTGGAGCTTTTACAACTTCTGGAGGCCCGTTGTTCCACTGATTAATTGTTCTAACTGTCAAGAAATTTATCCTTAGTTCTAAGTTGCTTCTCCCCTTGATTAGTTTCCACCCATTGCTTCTTGTCCTACCCTCAGGTACTTTGGAGACTAGTTTGACACCTTTTTCTTTGTAGCAGTCCTTCAGATATTGGAAAACTGCTATCATTTCTCCCCTACTCCTTCTTTTCATTAAACTAGACATACCCAGTTCATGCAACTGTTCTTCATATGTTTTAGCCTCCAGTCCCTAATCATCTTTGTTGCTCTTTTCTGTACTATTTCTAGCGTCTCAACATCCTTTTTACATCATGGCGACCAAAACTGAATGCATTATTCCAAGAGTGGACTTACCAAGGCCTTATAAAGTGGTATTAACACTTCACGTGATCTCAAGAATTTAATTCGTTCTGTGACCAGGTTCTTAAGTAGAAAAGTTTGTAAGTAGAAGCAATTTTTCCCATAGGAATCAATGTAAAAGCAAATAGTGCATGCAAACCCATTAGGAAAGAAATAAAAACTCAGAATTTGGGTGGGAGGAAGAAGAAGAGGAGGAGGACAGTCACTGCTGAAGGAAGAAGTTGAGGTGAGAGGAATAAAAAAATGCAAAACTTTAAGGCTTTAAAAAAAAGAGGGACTCTGAGGTGGTGAGGAGGAGCACGCGCCCTCCCATACGGGTGCCCGAAGCTGCCTCCCATACACTGCACCAGAGAGAGAAACCCAGAGGGAATGGCAGGAAACTGGCTGGGCCTTCATGCCACTCTCTAATTTCCTGGGAAATCTTTCTGGGCTCAGCTTCTTAAATAGAAAACGGTTCTTGAGTAGAGGCAAAGAAATCTTGAATACCCGGTTCCTATCTAGAAAAGTTCTTAAGTAGAGGCGTTCTTAGGTAGAGGTACCACTGTACAGCCATTCTCCTTCACTTTTCTAACCTTTTTTGTATATCCTGAGATTTTACACAATAATTAATAACATTTCCGAAATGTTGGTTCTTCAACACTATCCAAGGGCTATATGAATCTGGGCAGACAAAGTTCTCTTTACTGTCACCAATAATTGATCAATCAATCAGTTAACATATCAAAAAAATATTCTGCAAAATGTACATGTGTCACATACCTTTCTTGAATACTGGCACAGCCTACAAGACATTGATGCATTGAGTGTGTGCTGTAAAAAACCAGTCAACTGCATTGCAGAGATGAACACTTTCCTGCCATCTAGTGGTTTTCCTAGTTGCAATGTATGGACTGTGAAAGCTGGACCATAAGAAAGTTTGAGCGCCAAAGAATTGGGATCTTTGAACTATGGTGCTGGAGAAGACTCCTGCAACGAGTCCCTTGGACTGTATAGGAACCGGGTATTTCTGCCATTTAAAAAGAAATCCCAGTTTTTTACCTATAATCCAGACACTTCCTAGTGGTGTCCTTTCCATGGGTTAACTAATATAATATAATTTAATGTTGAGGTCTACCAAGACAGGTGCTGCTATTGAGAGGTCTATTTTACATACAGAATGTAATCTCATTTTCAGTTTTCTTTCCTGATATTTAATGGTAGCCACCCATTTCACTGCATATTATGTGTAAACCAAGATTGAAGATATGTAAACCAAGATTGAAGAACACTGTGTGCCTTAATATTGTATGTGTTTATGAATGACTATGTAGGCTGCCAAATAGGACATCCTGGCTTTCTTTACTAAGCAAAATCAATGTCCGTCTACAGCCCGAACCTCAGCAAAACGCAACTAGGCTCCTCCTAGAATGCATTGCACAGCTGAAGGGTCAATTCAGACGCTCCCAGCATGCACTTGGTCCCACCAGTTTCCCGAGAGCGCCCTGACAGGTAAAGGAGGTCAATGAATTCGCCATTTCCGGTGCGCAATGCAGGACGGGAATGCGAGTAGCGCTATTGGCCGGTGCTTTCCCCGCTTTTCGCCGAGATAGGCGGGCAGGAAGGAAAAGCGGCGGCCGAGGCGGCTTGGCGGGGCGAGAGATTTTTCCCGGTGAGTGTTATGCGGAACGATCCGACTTTGTCGGGGGTCGGCGCTCTCTCCCGGACGAGGCGGGCGTCGAAAAGGGATCGATTTAATGCGCGATTTGATGACGTAATAACGGCTCTGGAGACGGTGCCACCGCTGGAGTTGCGCTGGTCCATGCGCCGGGCTCCTGTGGCCACTTTCCCTACGCCCCAGCTGGCTGTAGCCTCTCCCGCGCCGCCCTTTATTCTCTTTAAGAAACCCTTTCCCTACTCGGCGCCCCCCAGCGGTTAGGCCTTCCGTTTAGCCCGCTCTCAGCGCTCATTGGCTCCGTTCTCTTTCTTTCCGGTGTCCGATTGGTAGTTGTGGAGATGATTGACAAGCAGCCCCAGGAGGGTCACCCGCAGTGTGGGTCTCCCAAAGGTAGCCTTGCCCGACGAGCCGAGACTTGCGCCATCCTCAACAGGCGTAGGCACGATGGCTGGCCCTGGGGACTGCTGGTTAACGTACGTGCAGTGCTGTAGTTATGGCCAGGTGTGTGTCTAGGGGTCAGCCAGCCACTGGGGTCTCTGTGTGAGCCGCACGAGGGGGGACAACAGCCAAGTCCTCTGGCATTCCAAAACGACCCGTGTCAAAGCAAAGCTTCCACACCAGTTAGAGTTGCCACACGAAGGCTTATTATAGGCACGAAGAGAGGGGTTATGAGACCCCTAGAATACAGGAAAGAGAGGAAACATGAAGGTCTTGCAATGGCTCCTTTCTGGCACTGTCCAGATGGTTGCAACTGACAGCGTCAGGACCATACATGGGGGGGGGGGGGAGTAGATAAATAAATAAATAGAAACATAGAAGATTGACGGTGGAAAAAGACCTAATGGTCCATCTAGTCTGCCCTTATACTATTTCCTGTATTTTATCTTAGGATGGATATATGTTTATCCCAGTTCAGTTACTGTGGATTTACCAACCACGTCTGCTGGAAGTTTGTTCCAGGCATCTACTACTCTCAGTAAAATAATATTTTCTCACCTTGCTTCTGATCTTTCCCGGACTAACCTCAGATTCTGCCCTCTTGTTCTTGTGTTCAATTTCCTATTAAAAACACTTCCCTCCTGAACCTTTTTAACCCTTTAACATATTTAAATGTTTCGATCATGTCCTCCCTTTCCCTTCTGTCCTCCAGACCAGTGTTTCCCAACCTTTTTTGAGCCGCAGCACATTATTCACATTTACAAAATCCTGGGGAACATTTGGGGGGGGGGGGGGTGTCTAAAAAAAGTTTGGACAAAAAAACTCTCTCCCTTTTGCTCTATTTCTCTCCCTCTTTCTTTCTCTCCCTTCCTCTTTCTTTCCCTCTCTCTCTCCATCCCTCTTTGTTTCTCCCTTCCTTCCTCTCTTTTTTTGCTCTCTTTCTCTCTTCCTCCTTCCCTCCCTCTGTCTTTCCCTCACCCTCCTTCCCCCTCTTTCTCTCTCTCTCTCTCTTGCTTTCTCTCTCTCTCTTGCTGTCTTTCTCTTTCTTTCTCTCTCCTCCCTCTCTCTCTCTCTTTCTTGCTCTCTTTCTCTCTCTTTTGCGTTCTCTCTCTTTCTCTCCCCCTCCTCTCTTTCTCTCCCTCTCTTGCTACCTCTTTCTCTCTCTTGCTATGTCTCTCTTTCTCTCTTTCTCGTACACCACGCCACAGCAGCGGCATTGGGCAGTAGCCATGGGGCGGTGGCAGGGTGGTCAGCTGTGAGGCGGAGCTCCGGAACGGAGGCACCGACGGCTGCGGATGGACGTGTTGCTAGACGCTGTACATGCTGGCGTTGCGCTGGGCATGGGCGTGGGGCTGGAGCCTCCATCCCGGCCCAGCCAGCAGGCAAGTGCCAGCCACGCAATGCCAGCATGTACAGTGTACAGCAACATGTCCAGCCACCGCCGTCGGTGCCTCTGTCCTGGAGTTCTGGCTCGTAGCCGACCACCCTGCCGCTGCCCAGCGGCTACTGCCCGGTGCCGCTGCTGCCGCTGCCCTCCCGCTGCCGCCGCCAGGGAAGCACCAGCCGGGCGGGGCGGGGCGCTGCAGCTGCCAGAAAACTTGGAAGGCGCAAAGAAGGAAACTCAGCTTCTGGTCTCACAACTTTTTGCTGTTCGCACTCTCAGCAAAAAGTTGCCAGACCAGAAGCTGAGCTTCCTTCTTCGCGGCACAACCTGACCATGTCTCGCGGCACACTGGTTGGGAAACACTGCTCCAGACTATACAGATTGAGTTCATGAAGTCTTTCCTGATAAGTTTTATGCTTAAGACCTTCCAGAACAAAGTTTCCACGCCTGTTAGAGTTGCCACACGACGGCCGTATAGGCATGAAGAGAGGGGTTAGGAGACCCCTAAAATACAGGAAAGAGAGAAAACATGAAGGTCTTGCAATGGCTCCCTTCTGGCACTGTCCAGATGGTTGCAACTGACATCCTTAGGGCCCTACATGGGGGAAGGGGGAGTAGATAAATAAAATAAAATAAGAAAAATATTGTATGCCTATCAGAAGACAACACTCTAGATAAAATTTACAAATGCATAGAAATGGACAAAATGACTTTGGAAATTAAGGGAATAAACGATAAAGGAATTAGCAGGAAGAGGGAAATTTTGATCCCACAGTTTAGAGTGCTGGTGAAACCACATTTGGAATACTGTTCAGTTCTGGAGACCCCACCTACAAAAAGATATTGATAAAACTGAACGAGTCCAAAGACTGGCTATAAAAATGGTGGAAGATTTTAAGCATAAAACCTATCAGGAAAGACTAAATGAACACTATCTGTATAGTCTGGAAGACAGAAGGGAAAGGGGAGACATGATCAAAACCTTTAAATATGTTAAAGGGTTAAATAAGGTTCAGGAGGGAAGTGTTTTTAATAGGAAAGGGAACACAAGAACAAGGGGGCACAATCTGAGGTTAGTTGGGGAAAAGATCAGAGGCAATATGAGAAAATATTTTACTGAAAGAGTAGTAGATGCTTGGAACAAACTTCCAGCAGACGTGGTTGGTAAATCCACAGTAACTGAATTTAAACATACCTGGGATAAACATATATCCATCCTAAGATAAAATACAGAAAATAGTATAAGGGCAGACTAGATGGACCATGAGGTCTTTTTCTGCCGTCAATCTTCTATGTTTCTATGATGAGATATGGAACAACTGGTATAAATGGATTAAGGCAATGTTACTCAAATAGTGGGGTGGGCCCCCCTTGGGGGGATGCAGAGCAATGCCAGGGTGAAGCGCATGACCCTGGGGAACATCTTTTTTTTGCTGCGGGGCATAGGGGATTTTTGCATCGAACAATAGCACACAGCACAGAGTAGGAGATATGTGTATAACGAACCATTAAGAGACACCATGGAAAAATATATAATGGAGGAAAAGAAGAGAGAGAAGCGGAGATAATGAGGTAAATTTAAGTCTCCTGAAAGCTAAGATGAGGAAATATGATGAAGCGTATGTAGTGCTTGGCTTCACTGTGACTATGTTGAGAGACGAGGAAAGACCAGTATGTTTATTGTGTCTAAAAATGTTGGGAGCGGACAGCATGAAGCCAAATAAATTAAGGCATCATTTAAACACATTACACCTCAATCACGCTGATAAGCCACTTGAAGTTTTTCAGCGAAAATGTGCTGAATATTGTAAACAATCCTCATGTTGGAGAATGGGGGTGGGGGGCGGCGAAACATTTACTTCTTCCTAGGGGGCGTAACAAAATAATGGAGAAACACTGGATTGATAGAAACAAGGTAGTATGATACAATGTGCTGGTATACACAAAAACAGATAAACATAAAAACACGATATAGATAATGTTTAAGGGAACCCAAAAATAGATGGATAAATAGAGAAAGCCATTCACATATCTTTACTTACCTGTTATGCTTATCTATCGATAATCTGCACATTCATAATTATATATACCTACTATCTACCCATCTTACTGTACCAATCTCATTTTCTTGAATAAAATACATTGTATATAGATATGTAAATAAGAAATATACTGAAATGGGCAATGATCTGTAAAAGACTATTGTGATGTACATTTATTTTTAATCTGTAAAAATTAATAAATAAACTTTAAATTAAAAAAAGAAGAATATTGCATGACCCGTCCCATTAATTGCAATATTGCTGCTAAGACATAGCAGTAAAGCAAAAGTGGACCTTAGTTTTGACATGGAGCTTGGCTACCGGAGGAACTGCCTGCCAGTTGTTTTTGCCCACCTGGTGCAATGCAGCTGAGTGTATGTGTTCCAGGTCCCATCAAGTACATACAAAGTCATCTTGTGGGACCTAGAAAATATGTCTAGTGCATATTTCTAGTGCAGTGCTTCACCTCTGGAAGATTTGTCCCTGAAAATCCACGTGGCTTTTATCCTCTTGGTGGTCCATAAGGTCTTGAAGATTTGATTCTCCCTGGCTTTTGGAGGGGGGGGGACCCTTCCCTTTTGTATGTGTGTATGCATGTGTGTGTGTGTGTGCTGAATTAACTAGCTCATTGTTTTCCAGTTGGTCAGGCTTTTTGCATTTCTGCTGGTTTTTTGCTTTGTAAGCCACATAGAGTTGTCAGAAGGTCTGTTGACTTCTAAATTTTGAAATTCAAATTGAGGCTCATATATAAATGAAAATATTTTGATATTTGAGGTGGAGGGCGACAAACACATTGGGTAAAGGAGAGTTTGGTTTGTTTATGCCATGGTGCTTTTTTTTTTTTTTTTGCAGAAAATATGCCAATGATATATTCAACCATATCCAGGAAAGCTCCGAGAGCTTTTAAGAAGAGTCTTAAGTAACATCTGTAGTTTCGGAGCTACCACTTACTCACTCTTACCATAAAGGAATTTTTAACAGCCTCTGTCTCATCAGTGTTTGTAGGGGAAATTACTAAGCACTTTTTAAAGAAAGATAGTGATATAAATGTAGTAAGTAAAGACATGCAGTTGCATGCATAGCCATTGAGCAACTATTTTTACACCATCACTTCAAGAGAGGCAGCAATAGGACTGATTTTATTTTTTATTATTGTTCATCTATACAATTTGAAATCTTCTATTTATTGAGCTTTTTTCTGAGCCATTTTGGGGACATTACTCATAAGGCTAATTTGGCCCTTCTTTCTTTTCCTTTGCTTTCTTGTTCCTGTTGAAAGCAACATAGAAATATATTAGAGTACATGCATTTACTCAATGGATGGGTTTGCTTTACAAGACAGGAGATGTCAACCTAACTCATTCTGCTGCATGTCAGAATAACTGAAAATGAGAGGCTGCAAGAAGTGTGTTTCAGATGCCTATGCTATCACCAACCCAAAATAGTTCCTTCCCAATGATTTTATTTCATTAAAGCATTTTCATCTCTTTTTGCTTTTTAAATCCAAAATTTAAGAATAGCTTACATTTAATCATTATATCTGAAAGACTACCTTCCCTAAATTCAACATTCAAAAAACATTATGCTGAGCTTGACTTCAAAATGGCTGGTTTTCTCTTCCCCCTTATATATCCATATCTGTGTTATAAGACTCCTGTTGTTTCCATCTGCGTCTGAGTTGAATTTTTGAACTGGAATATTTTTAAAAAATATTGCTTCAGAAGATGGGAAACTTATTTATCAATATGCTTGGTATAATGCCTTCCATTTTTACTATTATTAAAAAGTTGTGTTTCCTATTTGAAATTTTCATCATGGCAAAAATCCATGTCTATTTTTCCTGATCTTTTTCCTAGAAAAAATTATTAGCCATGGAAGCTGAAGAGACGATGGATTGTATTCAGGAATTTCCAGAACATTATAAAGTAATTATGGACAGATTAAATGAACAGCGGGAACAGGATCAATTTACAGACATCACTTTGATTGTGGATGGTATGTTATTTATTTATTTATTGATTGATTGATTGATTGATTGATTGATTGGATTTATATGTAATGATACAAACAAAGCCAAATTAGTCACTCTTCAGTCCAGGTCTGCCCCACAGAAAAGTTAATCTGAAGTATCTGGTTATAAATTAAAATAGAAATTATTTAAGGAGCCAATCTCTGTCACCAGTAAAGCTAGCTGAAGAACTGTTGGTTTGTTAAGGGGGTGGGGGAGGGGGAGAGCAAGAGAGAAAGGGAATTCTCCTTGGGGGGTAGGAACCCATTTTCTTACTATGATTTCCTTGCCAGTCCATTTATTTATTTTATTTATTTATTCGATTTTTATGCCGCCCTTCTCCTTAGACTCAGGACGGCTTACAATATTATTATTATTATTTTTATTATTATTATATTATTATTATTATTATTATTATTATTATTATTATTTATTAGATTTGTATGCCGCCCCTCTCCATAGACTTGGGGCGGCTCACAACAGTAGTAATACAATATATAACAAATCTAATAATTAAAATCACTAAAAAACCCTTATTAAAAAGAAACATACATACAAACATACCATGCATAAACTGTATAGGCCTAGGGGGAAATATTTCAGTTCCCCCATGCCTGGCAGCAAACATGGGTTTTAAGAAGTTTAAGAAAGACAAAGAGGGTGGGGGCAGTTCTATTCTCCGGAGGGAGCTGGTTCCAGAGGGTCGGGGCCGCCACAGAGAAGGCTCTTCCCCTGGGTCCCGCCAGACATTGTTTAGTTGACGGGACCCGGAGAAGGCCAACTCTGTGGGACCTAACCGGTCGCTGGGATTCATGCGGCAGAAGGCGGTCCTGGAGATATTATGGCCCGATGCCATGAAGAGCTTTATAGGTCATGACCAACACTTTGAATTGAGACCAGAAACTGATCGGCAGCCAATGCAGGCTGCGGAGTGTTGGTGTAACATGGGCATATTTGGGAAAGCCCATGATTGCTCTCACAGCTGTATTTTGCAAGATCTGAAGTTTCCGAACACTCTTCATAGGTAGCCCTATGTACAGAGTGTTACAGTAGTCGAACCTCGAGGTGATGAAGGCATGAGTGACTGTGAGCAGTGACTCCCGATCCAAGTAAGGCTGCAACTGGTGCACTAGGCGGACCTAGGCAAACGCCTCCCTTGCCACAGCTGAAAGATGGTTTTCTAATGTTAGCTGTGGATCGAGGAGGACGCCCAAGTTGCGAACCCTCTCTGAGGGGGTCAGTAATTCCCCCCCACAGGGTGATGGACGGACAGATGGGATTGTCCTTGGGAGGCAAAACCCACAGCCACTCCGTCTTATCAGGGTTGGTTTGAGTCTGTTGACACCCATCCAGAACCCAAGAGCCTCCAGGCACCGGCACATCACTTCCACTGCTTCGTTGACTGGACATGGGGTGGAGATGTAAAGCTGGGTATCATCAGCGTACTGATGATACCTCACCCCATGCCCTTAGATGATCTCAGCCCAACATGTTAGCAATAGCACTTTTTAACAGAGCCAGCATATTGCCCCCACAATCCGGGTCTTCATTTTACCCACCTCAGAAGGATGGAAGGCTGAGTCAACCTTGAGCCGGTGATGAGATTTGAGTCGCTGACCTACAGATCTACAGTCAGCTTCCGTGGCCTTCAGTACAGCACTCTACCTGCTGCGCCACCCTGGCTCCTTTTAGTTTTTCTTCTTGCATTTAACTGTGCTACAAACTGCATAGTATATTTCTTCATACTGCAAGCAGTAGAACAGGGAACCTTTCCGTTCCAAGACCCCTCGCTATAATCGATTTTTCGCGATGTAGGATTGCGGAAGTAAAAACACCATCTGCGCATGCGCGCCCTTTTTTTCATGGCCGCGCATGCGCAGATGGTGGAGTTTGCGTGGGCGGCGGGGAAGACCCAGGGAAGGTTCCTTCGGCCGCCCAGCAGCTGATCTGCTCGGCAGCGCAGCAGCAGCGAGCAGACGAAGATCGGGGTTTCCCCGCCGCCCACGCAAAGGGGAAACCCCGATTCGGCTCCTCGCTGCTGCCGCTGCCGAGAAGATCAGCTGCTGGGCGGCCGAAGGAACCTTCCCTGGGTCTTCCTCGCTGATGCCCCCGCTCGCCCGCCCACCGCCCGCCAGCAAGAGGGGGAGAGATAGAGAAAGAGAGAGAAGGAAAGAAAGAGATGAGAGAGGGAGGAAGAGAGTGTGACAGAGGAAGAAGCAAGATAGAGAAAGAAAGATGAGAAAGAAAGATGAGAAAGGAAGGAAGAGAGCGACGTCATCGGGTGGAAAAATCGCGATATAGCGTTTCGCGAAGAACGAGATCGCGAAAATCGAGGGATCACTGTAGTTCTGTTCCAAATCTTCCATCAAACTGCTCTCAAAATTGCTATAAGATTGTTCTGTTACATGAAGTAGATGGAATGGATTAAAGTGTTAACATTAATTATATACTTATCTAGGAGATATATATATATATACATATGAAGAGGCAACAGCCATTGCGATCTCTGTAATGTTTAACATTTATTAAAAACTACTAAAAAACTATTAATAAATTTTAAACGTGTAATCATTTTTAGGACAATTCTTGATATGTATATATGTGTGTGTGTGTGTGTGTGTGTGTAGCATATTTTGCTGATAATGACATATTTGTTGATACACATACACACACACTCATACACACACTGTATTTTTAGGAGTATAAGACACACTCTTTTCCTCCCTAAAAGAGGCTGAAAATTCAGGTGCATTTTATACTCTGAATGCAGATTTTTTCCAAAGCTTTTCCCCCCAGCCTTAACTAGATACTAACGATCTTCCCAGCTCTTACCTTGGAAGGGTTTTTTTATTGTTACTGTCTAGGAAGAATGTTTCCAGGTCTTTGCAGAGTTTTTTTCATTGCTGTAACTTGCTCCAAATATTTCTTTCCAGCCCTAATCAGGTGCCAACGATGTTCCCAGCTCTTATCTGCTTGCAAGCTCTTTGATTGTTACTCTCTGTGAATAATGTTTTCAAAACCCTGTCTTTGTAGGATTTTTTAATTGTTCTGCTTGCTCCGAATGTTTCTTTCCAGTCCTAACCAGGTGCTAACAATGTTCCCAGCTCTTACTGGCTTGCAAGATCTTTCATTGTTACTCTTTGTGAAGAATGCTTTCCAAGCCTAAGTCTTTGCAGTTTTTTTCCATTGCTCTACTTGCTCAGAATTTTTATTTCAACCCTAACCAGGTTCTAACAATGTTCCCAACTCTTATCGGCTTGCAAGCTCTTCCATTGTTACTCTCTCCAACTAAGGTTTTTTAAAAGCCCTAACCAGGGGATAAAATAATGTGCTGAAACTGACCAGACTAAAGATGCTAGCCAAATGAATATCTGATAAGCAGATTCTTTTCCCTATTTTCCTCCCCAAATTTTTTGGCTGAAGCAAAATATAAAAATTAAGAATTGGAACTTAAAATTCCTCAGCAGATCATCTGAAATCTTTTATTTGCACTATCTTTCTTTTATAAAGTTGAAACAACAGCAAAACCTGTTAAGTACTTGTAAGGAAGAGAGACTTGTTGGAGAGATTTTTTGGCAACTATGACTTGTCAACAGTAGACATTGCATTAACAACATAAATTTTATATTACATATTTTTTCTTACATCCAGTAATATCCAACATGGGGTCTCATATAGTATGATGATGTTGTTTTTCATTTCCAGGTCATCATTTTAAAGCTCATAAAGCTGTTCTCGCTGCTTGCAGTCAGTTTTTCTACAATTTCTTCCAAGACTTCACTCAGGATCCTCTAGTAGAAATTGAAGGTAATTTACTGTTTCAGTCATGTACAGAAATACTACGGCAGTGATGGTGAATAGTGTTGGGCGAACCCCACAAAGGGATTCCCGGGGCGGGGCTTTGACGTCATGGAGACTACTTCCTGGCCGGCCGAAACGGGGAGGAAGGAGTCTCCGTGACGTCAAAGCCCCACCCCCGGAATCCCTTCGTGGGATTTCCCACCTTCTTTTGCTTGCAGCACTGCTGCGGCATCCTTTTCTGTAAAAATGAAGCAAAAGGAGGTGGGGAATTCCCTATCTCCTTGTTTATTTTTACACAAAAGGACGCCGCAGCGGCTTGCTGCAAGCAAAAGTTCGGGTTCTCCAAACCCGAACACGAACTTTCATGGGATTTCCCACCTCCTTTTGCTTGCAGCGCCGCAAGCAAAAGGAGGTGGGAAATCCCACGATGGGATTCCCCACTCTCCTCCCGGGTGGCGGCGTTTCATGGTGTTCGCCCGAACCCAAACTTTACCTGAACTTTTTAAAAAGTTTGGGGGCGGGGGCGGCATGCCGAAACTGCAAAGTTTGGCACGAATCCGAAGTTTGCAAGTTCGGTTCGCCCAACACTAATGGTGAATCTTTTTTACTTCAGGTGTGTGGGCATGCTCTGTCGTGCATGTGCAAGTGCCCACACCCATAATTCAATGCCTGGGGAGGGCGAAAACAGCTTCCCCCGCCTCCCGAAGGCCCTCTAGAGACCAGAAAAGACCTGTTTCCCAACTTCTGGTGGGACCAGTAGGCTCATGTTTCGCCTTCCCCGTGCTCCAAAGGCTTCCCTGGATCCGAGGGAAGTTAAAAACGCCCTCCCCCATCACCCTGGAGGCTCTCTGGAAGTCAAAAATGCCCTCCCAGAGCCTTTGTGTGAGCCAAAAATCAGCTGGCCGGCACACGCACATTGGAGCTGAGCTAGACCAACGGCCCGTGTGCCAGCAGATATGGCTCCGTGTGCCACCTGTGGCACCCGTGCCATAGGTTCGCCATCACTGTACTAGGGGATATAATATAAAAGGGCTCGTAGAATGCTTTGGAAGCCATCCATCCTGGTAAACATAATATCATACTAGGATTACAAAAGGAAAAAAAACTTTAGACAACTTTTCTTTACACTGGTTCTTAGTCCTGAATTGTGTAATAAGGTTTAATCAATCTTGGAAGTCAACTAAATATGTAAGACTGTTAAGACCTTTTGTGCCTCCCACACACACTTTGTTATATGTTGCTGCAAACCTCCTTTTGGAAGTACAAGGGAATGAATGGTGATAAATGCCGTTGTTGCATTGGGTTGTCAATAAGAGGACACTAAAGGCCAGAAGATATTGGTCCCGTTCTAGCTGCAAACTGAAAGAGAATAGAAGGACTTGTAATTCAGCCTAGTTTTAATGATGTTGCATTTTCTGGTGCCTTATTCTTTTTTTATATTTTCACTGGCTGCATTTAAAAAAAAACAACAACTCTTGTTTGGTTGATACTAATTGAACATTGCTTGTTAAACTATTTCTATTTTGATGCTGTTTTATATTTGAATAGAATAGAATAGAATTCTTTATTGGCCAAGTGTGATTGACACACAAGGAATTTGTCTTTGGTGCGTATCTCTTAATGTACATAAATACATACATATATTTGTCAAGAATCATGAGGTACAGAATTTAATGATTGTCAAAGGGCTCAAATATTATGTGAGACTCTCATTAATTATCATTCAAATCTGTTTTCTAGATAAAATCAGTTTGTGGTCCAAATGAGAATTCTAGCTGATGAACTAGTACAGTGGTACCTCATGATACAAACCCCTCGCCATACGAACAATCCGAGATATGAACACGGGGTTTGGAAATTTTTTGCCTCTTCTTCCAAACTTTTTCCGTCTTACGAACCCACCACCCGAATGCCGAACCTGGACGTTCGGCAAAGGTTCGGGTTCGGGTGGCCGCCAAGAAGCCCCGCCGCCCGGCTGTTGCCTTTTGAAACAGCCGGAGGGCTTCTCGGCATCTTCCCGAACGGCAAACCCGAACTTTTGCCGAACTTCCGGGTTCGGCGTTCAGGAGGCCGCCGAGAAGCCCCGCCACCCAGCTGTTGCCTTTTGAAACAGCCGGGGGACTTCTCGGCGTTCTCCTGAACGCCGAACCCGGAAGTTCGGCAAAAGTTCGGGTTCGGGTGGCCGCCGAGAAGCCCCGGCGCCCGTCTGTTGCCTTTTGAAACAGCCAGGGGGCTTCTCGGCGTCCTCCTGAACCTGAACGCCAAACCCGAACTTTTGCCAAACGTCCGGGTTTGGCGTTTGGGAGGCCACCAAGAAGCCCCGCCATCCAGCTGTCGCCTTTTGAAACAGCCGGGGGGCTTTTCGGCATTCTCCCGAACGCCGAACCCGGAAGTTCGGCAAAAGTTCGGGGTCGTCGTTCGGGTTCAGGAGGACGCTGAGAAGCCCCGCCGCCCGGCTGTCAGCTTTTCAAATGGAGGTGGGGAATCCCAATAGTGAATTCCATGGGCGGAGCTTTGACATCACGAAGACGTCCTTCCTGGAGTCCACGTTTCAGCCAGCCAGGAAGGACGTCTTCGTGATGTCAAAGCTCCGCCCATGGAATTCCCTATTGGGATTCCCCACCTCCGTTTGAGCCTCCCCGCTGGCCCGACAGCTCCGCGGCTCTTTTGAAAAGCTGACAGTTGGGTGGCAGGGCCTCTCAGCGTCCTCCTGAACCCGAATGCCGACCCCGACTTTTGCTGAACTTCCGGGTTCGGCGTTAAGGAGAACATCGAGAAGCCCCCCCAGCTGTTTCAAAAGGCGACAGCCGGGCGGCGGGGCTTCTCGACGGCCTTCCGAACGCTGAACCCGGAAGTTCGGCAAAAGTTCGGGTTTGGCATTCGGGTTCAGGAGGACGCTGAGAAGCCCCCCGGCTGTTTCAAAAGGCGACATTCGGGCGGCAGGGCTTCTCGGCAGCCACCCGAACCTGAACTTTTGCCGAACTTCCGGGTTCGGCATTGGTAGAACGCTGAGAAGCGCCCAGCTGTTTCAAAAGGTGACAGCTGGGCGGTGGCGTTTCTCCGTACTGAAGGAGTGGGTCCAGCAGTCACATGGGTTGCTCCTGTCCAATCCGTTGGAACTGAGCCTAGTATTAAAAAAGACTGCTGGATCCGCCCCTTCTCCAGAATTCGCTCAGTTCGCATCCTCGGATGTGTGTGAATGCTCGTTCCTCTCGATAAAACACCTTCCCTTCGATCTCTCTTCAATAGCAAGTAAGATTTTTCCATTACTCAGCTTGCCGGCAGTTTTTTTCTCAGCCCTACAGGGCTTTGAGTTGGGGGAGAAGTTAGCGGCTCAGCCATTTGCGGTTTTTTCCCTTCGTGCTGTAGCCGCGGCCGGTTTGTTAATTCCGGCCTTGGAGGTCCTGCCGTGAGCAAGCTTTATTCTTTTCAACTAATTAAGGGCTATTTACCTCCCGCGGTGTGGGACTTGTTTTGTCTCCCGGGCTTAGTCGCTCCTCTTGCAAATAACGGAGCAGTTATTTTGGCGCCAAGGCTCTGACGCCCAGTAAGTTGCACTTTCGGTTCTGCCCTAAGGGGTCGGCCATTAGTGCCTACAGCCCGCCGCCTGACCCTGGAGTCGTCGCTTTGAGTTCCCTCGGGCCTATTCTCCACGGAAGTGGCCTCCAACCAGTGTGCCTTGGTTTTTCTTAAAGTTAAGTTAGTGAGGCCTGCCACGCTGCACTTAAGGACAAGAACTCTTGGTATCGCCCAGGATTGCCTCTTAAGGCGCAGCTGCTCCTGGGCCTAGGAGCAGGGTCACCTATCCTCTTGGGAATTCCACAAAATAATTCTTCTCTCCCCTATTTTTTGGCTCAAGCCTTGTCTTCTGTAATTGCTCAGACTATGGCTTCCCTTCCCAAGAGAGGCACTACCAAAGGTTCCAAAGAGGTTAGGCCTACTGGTAATCCTTCTGAGCTTCCCCAGGCCTCTTCCTCCTCTTCCTCAGGCTCTCAGTCTTTAGCCAAGCCCACTAGGGCTGAGAAGAGAAGGGACCTAGCCCTACAAAAAATACATGATAAATCAGCCAAACGTTTTAAGGTGCAGGCCCAAGTGCATATCAACCCTACCCCCCCGGAGGCCTCTAACCTGCCTCCCTCTGGGGTACCTGTGCTATCCCTGGATGAGCCAAACCTAAATCCACCCCAACCTAACCTATGGGGTTTAGGTCCAGAGGAGCCAGATATTACCGAGGATTTCCCCCAGCCAGAACCTGTTCAGGGCCTCAGGGATCCTCAGGCTTTTCCGGCTGATATTTCTTCCTTGCCACCGGAGTTTCAGTCTATCTTGACTATTCTGACTAACACTATTGATGCTAGACTCTCATCTTTAAATGTACCTCCTCTGTCTCATCCTCCCCCTCGCTCCTCCCGTCCCGTGAGTTCTTCTCCTTCCTACAGAGCCCCAGTCATGGAGGTCTCTGACTCCTCTCAGGAAGAGGATGAGGACGTGGATGCAGAAGAGGATGATGACCCCTTTCAGCGTCTGTCGGAGGATGAGGAATCTCAGATTAAGATTCCAGCCCCAGCTGCTATTTTCCCTTCGCAGCTTTTCAAATCTCTCCTGCTAAAAGCTAGAGTATCCACGGGGCTAGCCGGGCAAGAGAAGCAAGCTACTCCTTCCACAGACCCCCCAGAGGAAAATCTTCCTTACTTCATGGAGGAACAGGAAGACAATGAGGTAATTCCTATGCCCAAGTTGTTTAAGGATGCCTTGCTTAAACAGTGGGACCACCCAACCATAGGCTTCACTCCCACTCCCAAGGACAAGAAGCTCTACAAGCTCTCCCCCTCCTATGAGGAACTCCTAACATGTCCCAGGCCAGATGAACCAGTGAAGACGCTCCACTCAACGGCTGCCATGCCTGGCGAGGCAGAGGAGGTCCTCCGGCCAGAGGACAAACGACTTGAACAAATGCTCAAAAGAAGTCTCCTTGCAGACTCATGGGCCATTAAGAGTGCTGCAGCGGCATCCTTCTTTTCCAGAGCTATGCTCTTATGGCTTCGTCAGCTCCAACTACACCTGCCTCCAGATGACTTACGGGGCCAACAGGATTTCAACAAAATTTTCGCAGCTGCCCAATATATAGCAGATGCTACTCTCCAATCTTCCAGATTTGCAGCCAGATCAGTAGCAGCCTCCACAACGGCCAGAAGGCTTCTATGGCTCCGCCCTTGGCAGGCGGGGGTAAGACAGAAATGGCAGTTAGCTATGGGTCCACTGAAACGTAACCTCCTCTTCGGAGATCTTCTGGACCCTCTCCTTACGGAAAACGCAGACAAGAAAAAGGTCTTGGGACCTACCACCAAGAAGGCCCCGAAACCGCAGTCCTTTCGGCGCACCGGGCGTCAGCAGGATCAAAGCTTCGCATTTCACAAGAGCCCAGGTCAGTATTCCCCTCGCTTTCGATCCCAAGCTAGAACCACCAGGGGCAGAGGGTCCCGCTATCAGAGAGGATCCTCTACTACCAGAACCTCCAAAAGAACCAGATGGTAAGTTTTCTCACCTGCCTATAGGCGGTCGCCTAGCCTGGTTCTCTTCCGCCTGGCACCGCTCTTGTAAGGACCCCTGGGTCATTGACACAGTGGAAAGGGGCCTAAGGTTAGAGTTTATTTCTTCTCCCCCTAACCGTTTTATTTCTTGTCCCTCTCCCAGTTCCTCTCCATCTCGTATTCGAATGGAGGAGGCTATTTCTCATTTGTTGACTATTAGAGCTATTCAACCGGTCCCCTCTCTCCAGAGAGGTTTAGGCTTCTATTCCATCCTCTTCATGGTCCCTAAGACTTCTGGAGGCTGGAGAGCCATCTTGGACCTAAAGAAATTAAACCGCTTCATTAAATATAGAAAATTCAAAATGCACTCCCTATCTTCCATTTTATCAGCTCTTCATCGAGGAGACTTTATGGTGTCTCTAGATCTCACTGAGGCCTACCTCCATATCCCCATTGCCAAGGTCCATAGGAGATTTCTGCGCTTTGCCTTTCAAGGCAGGCATTTTCAGTATAGGGCTATGCCTTTTGGGCTCTCCTCAGCTCCCAGGGTTTTCACTAAACTCTTGGGATCCTTGGCGGCTCATATCCGGGCCTCTCCCATTCATATTTTATGTTATTTAGATGACATTTTAATTCATGGTAATTCCAGAGCTGGTGTAGCTGCAGACCTCTCCTCTACCATGTCGGTTCTACAGAACCATGGTTTTTCCATAAACCTTAACAAGAGTCATCTTGATCCATCCACTTCCATTCTGCATCTGGGGACTATCATTAATTCCGAAATATCCCAGGTTTTTCTCTCCAATGAGAGAAAACGCAGCATTTTGGATCTCATTGCTCGCATCCTGCCCCAGCAATCGGCCTCCATTGTCACCCTATCCTCCCTTTTGGGTAAGATGGTGTCATGTATTGGTATTGTTCCCTGGGCCCGCCTTCACGCCAGGGAACTTCAATGGCTACTATTACCATTTCAGAGATCAGGCCACAGCAACTCGAACCGACGCATCACCATCCCACCGACGGTTCGCAGATCCCTCAAGTGGTGGACTTCTCCAGCCCTAGACAAGGGATCCCCTTTCCGGTGTCCCGACCAGTTTGTAGTCACCACAGATGCCAGCCTCTCGGGCTGGGGAGCCCACGCCCAAGGTTTTTTAGCTCAGGGCACATGGTCACCGGAGGAGGCTTCCAAGCCCATCAATTGGCTAGAATTAAGAGCCGTGTCTCTAGCTCTAAAGCAATTCCAACCTCACATATCCAACCAACATGTGCTGATTCTCACCGACAATATAGCCACCAAAAGCCATATTTGCAGACAGGGAGGCACAAGATCCAAGGCCCTCATGAGGGAGGCCCTGAAGTTGGGTCTTTGGGCAGAGAAAAATCTCCAATCGCTTCTAGCCGATCACATCTCGGGGAGCCTCAACGTCCAAGCGGACTGGCTCTCACGAGCCACCATAGATCCAGGCAAGTGGAATCTCCATCAGTCACTGTTCCACCAAATCTGCCTCAGATTCGGCCATCCAGTGTTGGATCTATTCGCGACCAGAGACAATACCCAGCTTCCCCGCTTCATCTCCAGGTTCCCGTCTCCGGGAGCGGAGGCAGTCAATGCCCTCAGGAGTCCTTGGCCTCCAGGCCTACTGTATGCCTTCCCTCCAATTCCAATTCTGCCAGACGTGATCAACAAAATCCTCCTGGAGAAAGCACGTGTAATCCTGATTGCCCCTCACTGGCCTCGCAGGCCCTGGTTCGCGGACCTTCAACAACTGTCCGTCCAGGACCCCTGGCGACTCCCCGCTTCGGAGGATATGTTGCGGCAGGGGGCCTCCTTCCATCCGGATCCAGAGTGGTTCCACCTCACCGCCTGGCTGTTATCCGGAGGGACTTAGACCTGCGAGGGTATGACCCAGACACAGTGGAAATCATTCTGAAGTCTAGAAGGGGGTCTACCAATCGGATCTACGACCATACTTGGTCCAAATTTCATCAGTGGTGCTCGCAGGAGGGCTTATCCCCCCTGTGTCTTCCCATACACAGGATAATCGCCTTCCTTATGAAAGGTTTTCACCAAGGTCTCTCTACCAGCACCATCCGCCGCCATCTGGCCGCTATCTCTTCCGTCTTGGCGGGGCCTCGCAGGCAGCCCCTACGCTCCCTTCCAGAAATCCAAGAATTTCTAAGAGGAGTGGCCAATCTCAGGCCTTCTAAAATCCACAGATATCCAACCTGGGACTTGCCACGGGTTCTCCACTCTCTTACTCAAGCACCTTACGAACCCCTGAACTCTGCGTCCCTCAGGTACCTATCCTTCAAGGTAGCATTCCTGGTGGCGATTACTTCCGCCCGACGCATATCTGAGTTGGCAGCCCTTTCTATCAGACAGGACCTCTGTCAGTTTCATCAGGATAAGGTGGTTCTGCGGCTGGACCCCACCTTTCTACCCAAGGTCAGTTCCATGTTCCACAGATCTCAGGATATCGTTTTACCTTCTTTCTGTCTCCAACGAGAGCATCCCCTGGCGATTAGATGGCACACTCTAGATCTCACTAGAGCGCTAAAGATTTATATCCAACGCACAAGATCCATCCGGAGATCTGAAGCACTCTTCATAGCCTACCATCCCAGATCCTTGGGATCCAGAGTGTCTTCCACAGTAATAGGTCGTTGGATCAGAGGGGCCATCTCAAAGGCCTACGAGACAGCTTCCCTCTCCATTCCAAGGAATATTACAGCGCATTCCACCAGAAGTGCTGCCACATCTGCCGCTTGGGCGACTCAGGCTCCGTTGGAAGAAGTCTGCAAAGCAGCCACTTGGGCCTCGCCAAATTCCTTTATAAAACACTACAAGATTGATTCGTACGCATCAGCAGACGCTGCCTTCGGAAGAAGAGTACTCCAATCCGTTATCTCTCACGATAGCAATGTACTCCCACCCTAGGGACCTATCTCTTGGGTATGTCCCATGTGACTGCTGGACCCACTCCTTCAGTACGGAGAATAGGCGTTGATTGCTTACCTGAACGCCTCTTCTCGTACGGTGAGTGGGTACAGCAGTCACTTCCCTCCCTTTGTGTGGTCTTCTTTACCTTCTATTCTAATTTCTTATAACACATGAGAGTTGAACATTAAAGAGCTTCACTACTGAGCCTAGTCTACGGATTCGCGAATTCTGGGGAAGGGGCGGATCCAGCAGTCTTTTTTAATACTAGGCTCAGTTCCAACGGATTGGACAGGAGCAACCCATGTGACTGCTGTACCCACTCACCGTACGAGAAGAGGCGTTCAGGTAAGCAATCAACGCCTATTTTGGCGTTTTTTTTTTCTTGCACTCATTAATTCGTTTTACATGGTTTCCTATGGGAAACAATGTTTCGTCTTACGAACTTTTCGCCTTACGGACCTCCTCCGGGAACCAATTAAGTTCGTAAGACGAGGAATAACTGTATTCTCTCCCAGTCAAATGAAACATTCCTTCTGCTTGGAGAATGTTTTTAAATTTGGGAAAAAAGAGTAATCTTTTCTCCAAATTTAGTAATTATCCTGGAAGACATTTCTTTAGTTACACATTAATACTTTGAGTTTTAAATGTTTTGTATAAGATGTATCAGTTTATTTGTTAAGCTTTTTTATCTATTGCAGTTTTCATTTATATCTATACACCATTTGGTTATTATGGCTGTAAAATAAATATTATCAGGCAATGCTCAGTTTACGGCATTTGTTTAGCAATACAATGGTGCTGAAGGAGTGATTATTATGACCAGTCCCCTTAAATCCCAGCTGCTCCAACACCACTGTATGACTTTATAATCTTACCTGTTGGCTTCATACAAGCAAAGTCAATGGACATCCTCACACCTTCCCTGAGCCATGATGTGGTTGTGCTGAGCATCCTTGGCAATTCACACACACTCCTCACCTGGCAGGAGCTATTCCAAATCTTCCCCCAGACTTGCAACACATCTCACACACGCTCCCTCTACATCATTCGTGAGCTTTGCTGCCCTCATATTGTCCCTCCCTGGCCATTTGTGCATTCCCCTCTCGCCCTGCAGCAGCCACAAGCTCTATCTTGCTTGCCCCATGTCTTCCCTGGTAGTCATGCACCTTCTTGAGTTTCAATGTGCTTGGACCATGCCTCCCTTCTCCAACCCAGCAGTAGTTCACTCCAAGTCCTGCTGAGCTTGTACTGTCTGTGTCTCCCTGCTACTACACTCTACAACTGCTGCTTGTGCATCCTCACACACCCTCTGCTATCCAGCAACAACTACCTCAGGCCTTATTGAGTTTGGCCACACCTTCCCAGCACTTGCACCATGGCCCCAGCTCCTTCTATCCCCAGCAACAGTCACTCACTTGCTTTTGGGCCAAGTTAGAAACCTTTCTTGAACTTGCAACTTCCTTGCAGCTTCCCCACCGACAGAAATGCTGGTCCTAATTACCTTCATAACTCTGAGACTACCTGTATTATTATATATAATAATTCTGTATATCTAGGTTTGAAAAATAGGTTTTATAGCTGAGAGAAAACAGTAGCAATGGGTATATTTCTGCCCTTCTCAGCATGTTTCCTAATAACTGACATAATTAATTCAGTAGCATTGATTTACAAAGAGTAGCTTGCAGACCTTTAACCTGGCAGTGAAGTAGGAATTTATCCGAGCCTCAGCCTGTAATTTAGAAATCTACATAGACTTCTTAGACTTTATCTTCATTAATGCTTGTAATAATGATGTTTAAAATAAAAGCCTCAGCCTGTAATTTAGAAATCTACATAGACTTCTTAGACTTTATCTTCATTAATGCTTGTAATAATGATGTTTAAAATAGAAGAAGTAGGTTATGTCTTGCAATCAATATATATGTTGAAAGCATGGAACATTCAGATAATGGGATGTGATGGTTCCATTCTAGTTCTAGTTTACACTGGTGAAATTTCTCCTTATATATTATGTCCCCATTTGATTACTAAGAAGATTTCGGACAAACTGGGATAGATTCATGAAAGCACAGAAGATAATCAGAGAACTTGTCCTATGAAGTCAGACTGAATAAGCTTACCATATTGTCCTGGGAATTACACTGCTCAAAAAAAAATAAAGGGAACACTTAAACAACACAATATAATAATTATAATTAAAGTAATTAATAATTTATTAGATTTGTATGCCGCCCCTCTCCGAACACTCGGAGCAGCTCACAACAATAGTGAACAATGTAAACAAATCCAATACTTAAAAAGACATCTAAAACCCATGTCATTAAAAAAACCATACAACTCAATCATACCATACATAAACCATATTAGCAAGGGGATACTTCAATTACCCCATGCCTGGCGACATAGGTGAGTTTTCAGAAACTTACGAAAGGCAAGGAGGGTGGGGGCGGTTCTAATCTCCGGGGGGGGGAGTTGATTCCAGAGGCCCGGGGCCGCCACAGAGGAGGCTCTTCTCCTGGGGCCCGCCAGATGACATTGTTTAGTTGACGGGACCCGGAGAAGGCCAACTCTGTGGGACCTAATCAGCCACTGGAATTCGTGCGACAGAAGACCGTCCCAAAGGTATTCTGGTCCGATGCCATGTAGGGCTTTATAGGTCATTACCAACACTTTGAATTGTGACCGGAAACTAATCGACAGTCAGTGCAGGCCGGGGAGTGTTGACGAGGCGTGGGTGAATCTAGAAAGGCCCATAATTGCTCTCGTGGCTGCATTCTGCACGATCTGAAGTTTCCGAACACTCTTCAGAGTTAGCCCCATGTAGAGAGCATATAAACTCCAAGTAAATCAAACTTTTGTGAAATTAAACTGTCCACCTAGGAAGCAACACTGATTGACAATTTTATTTTGTTGTCAGTACATTCTACTTTGTACAGGACAAAGTATTCAATGAGAATATTTCATTCATTCCGATTTAGGATGTGTTATTTGAGTGTTCCCTTTTTTTTTTTTTTTTGAGCAGTATAGAAGCTAAAGGAGAGATAACATCTTTCAAGTAACTGGAAGAAATGTCCCACAGAAGAAAGCTAATGATTATTTTTCTTTATGCCAAACTCCAAATTCCTACTTCACTGCCAGGTTAAAGGTCTGCAAGCTATTCTTTGTAAATAATGGAATAATGATTTTAAATCACAAGGAGGCAGATTCCAATTGATTGCTAGGGCAAGTTTTTTTTTAAAAAACCAGTAAGAACAATTTCACAATTATTCCAAGAGATAATAAATTATTTTCAGTGGAGGTGTTAGGGAGCTGGTGGATAGTTCTGTTTTGGTTTTTTAAATCTTCAAATAGTTATATTCATTAGACATTCATTCTGGAGTAGCTCTTTTCAGATCTGCGAATGTGTGAAGTTACCTTTATTTATTGTCTTACAAAGCTTGGATTTCTGTCTTTATTCCACTGAACCGTTAGATCACTAGATTTTTTTAAAAATGGTTTTTAGTTCAAGAGAAAAAAAAGATGCTGGTCCAATGGTGAAACAGTAACTAGTTTCTAGTACATCGATACCCATTAAATGTTGGAATTCTGACAGATGCCATGTAATGTAAATATTTAATCCATAAAAAAGATTTTATATTCTTCAGCAAAAGTATATAATCACAATTTTATCATAATTAATTTTAATACAACTTAGACAAGAATATTGGTTCCTACCTAACAATTCTTAATAGATTTAAAAATTGATTCTACAAATTAATGACATGGTGATGTCATCTTCAAATCAATTTCAATATCCGATAATTACATAGACATGCCATTTTCTAGACATTATTTTGTCCTCGCTTTCTTCCCTGGATTGAGATCTTCCCTTTGAATCATCTGGCTTTCTTGCCCAAGTCAAGATTAGAACTCCATGTTCCTAGTCCAGGACCTTCACCATTAGACCAAACCCAGCTTTTATTTGTTATTATCAACCTAAACAGTGCACCAAAAGATGAAGTTTACAGATCATAATCAATTATAACCATCTAGTGCAAGTTGATGGATTGCTTTGAATTTTTTCTGAGATTGAGAGAGAATAACTGGCCCAGGGTCACGCAGTTGGCTTCCATGTCTTAGAGAAACTAGAATCTTTTTCTTCCTGCTCTTTAATTATCTAGCACAGAGGTCTTCAGACTTGGCAACTTTAAGACTTTTGGACTTAAACTCCAAGAATTCTCCTGCCAGCACAACTGGCTGGAGAATTCTGGGAGTTGAAGTCCACAAGTCTTAAAGTTGCCAAGTTTGGGGACCTCTGATCTAGCACTTTAGCCATGATAGGACACTAGCTCTCAGACAGTTCATCTACTGAATATTTGTATAAAAATAGAAGCAAAATACTGAACAATCATCCATCTTTGTTTTAGATATGTATGGAAATAACTGTTCTCATCCTTTTCTCATACTGCACATCTGTAATGATTTTTTTTCATATTTAGAGATGTTAAAGCTTTTAATTTTGAAATATAGGAAGTGACCATTAGTTGTAGAAAAATGCTAGATATTATGTTCCTGAAAAAGCAACTCTTGTGAAACAAATATTCTGTTATTTTACAGCCACAAATCTATGCAAATGCAAAATGTATGAGCGAGTTCTATATTTTGTCTTTTGTCCACAATCAGGTGTAAGTAACATGGCCTTTCGTCATTTAATTGAGTTTACATATACTGCAAAACTAATGGTCCAAGGAGAAGAGGAAGCAAACGACGTCTGGAAAGCAGCTGAGTATCTTCAGATGTTGGAAGCCATTAAAGCACTTGAAATCAGGTGAGCATGGTCAAATTACATTTTCATTCACTTTTGACATGTCCCTGAAATATGACAGTGCTGCTGGCAGATTTTATATATACACGTTGCAGTGTTTGCAGCTGAAAATGCAACTTGATAGGGAAACATACCCAATTCTTACTCCCAGGAAAATCTGTGAGGTTTATTCATTTTTCTGCATATTCTTTTTTTAAGCACGTGTTCCCAATCTGAAATATGCGCAACCTGAAAAAAATGATAACATATAGCTGGGCCAAGTATGATTCTTGATTTGCTTGAAGGCATTTAGCACAATAAAGTGGACTTTATGATGCTGAACATATGTAAATTGAAACAAACAATAGATTATATAATCTAGTGGTCTAATGCAAGAAACTGAGATGAGGAATTAAGGGTTCTCATGATATTGCTGACCTTCACCTTCCATAGTCTCTGACAGTTAGCCCTGGTAGCCTAACAATATTTGGATGGCAAAGGAATAAGTGAATAAGCCTCTGTGTACAGTTTTAATGTGTGTAGAACAAAATGTTGTTGAAAGCCAAGCACTACTATTTAATGTTTTGCAGAATGCAGAAGAGTTATGGTCTCCCTTCAAAGAGCTTGCAGTCTAAATGAACTGGGCAGAACGTATTTGATCATAGAGGACCAGGCTTTATAAAGAAATAGCTGGGGTATGTTATTCTGGGAATCGAATCTGAATTCGAACTTGCACCCCTGGCAACCCAGTGGGATGGGAAGGAAGCATAATCAGAAGTAAATGAATTAAAAAGAGAATCAGGGATTTAAGGAGCTCTCAGGGAAAAAAAAGTGTAGTTGGTGGGTAATATTGAAAAAGGGGAGACCATTCTCTGTATGGAGAAGTCACCATGGAAAAGAAGCATAAAATCATGGCTGAGACAAAGACAGATGCACTTAGATACAATAGAGAGAATGAGAGATTAGAATCAACAGATAGACAGACTAAATGATTCTGGAATAATTTGCCAGGCTGATCCAGTTGAAAAAGTGATAAAAATAGAACTTGAAATTTAGAGATTGTTTTGACATTACGCTGGTGTGAACACCACTCGGTGTTAAATATAGTATTTCTACCAGTGCCAGCTAAGGCTATGTGGCATTCAAGGAATGGCTTGTAAGTGGTTACCAGCTATTGGGAGGAGATCTGCCTTGCCCTAGATCCTCTTCCCTAATAATAAGATTCAACCAGAGAAAACAGCCACAAAAAGTTTAATCAATTTATGAAGAGTGAACAAGCAGATTATCATCTTACTAGCATGGGAACTGTGGGGGAGAATTGAGCAAGGACTGGGTGGAGAAATTCCCAAGTCCTTAGGTCATCATGAACTATGGCTAGTGGAAGAGAAACTTGTATTACTCAACTGCCAAGGAATGTCTAAACCAGTGGTGGGTTGCTACTGGTTCAGTTCTGCTGGAAGGCTCCACCCACCCATCCTGGAAGCTTCCGCGCATGCGTGAACTGGTAGCGACGGAATTTAGAACCCATCATTGGCCTAAACCAATGCTTCTTAACCATGGCAACTTAAGTTGTGTGGACCTCAACTTTTGTAAGTCTACATGTTAAGTTCTACAGGTTGAGAAGCACTAGTCTAGAAACCACATAGTTTCTGTAACTGCCCACTCAGAGCTGGTGAATATTAATGGTACATTGGGGACATTAATTGGGAAAGAAGTACAAGTCTTATCTCCAAAACACCAGACTTTTGCAAATAAGTAGAGAAAGACTATGCTTAAACAACATGGAATGCTCAACCTAATGCTAGAATTCTGGAAAAGTGGAGAATGGGAGACACAGCCAACAGAAGAAGGAAGATCCTTCCTTCCTAACTTATAAAATGCTGGATATTTTAAATCTGATATAGCAATATATTACATAGTCTTCCTGTTAAAGGTATTAAGGTGCTATTCAACACAAGTACAGTGATACCTTGTCTTACAAAGTTAATTGGTTCCGGGATGAGGTTCTTAAGGTGAAAAATTTGTAAGACGAAACAATGTTTTCCATAGGAATCAATGGAAAAGCAATTAATGTGTGCAAGCCCAAAATTCACCCTTTTTGCCAGCCGAAGAGCCCGTTTTTGCACTGCTGGGATTCCCCTGAGGGAGCATCAGTGAAATCACAGCATCGCAAAAACACCGAAGTCCTTGAAACCCCACCTCCGGACCTCTGTGTTTTCGCAATGCTGCGATTTCACTGAGGCTCCCCTCGCTGGGAAACCCCATCTCCGGACTTCTGTTGCCAATGAAGCGCCCGTTTTTGCGCTGCTGGGATTCCCCTGCAGCATCGCAAAAACACGGAAATCTGGAGGTGGGGTTTCCCATGGAGGGGAGCCTCAGGGGAATCCCAGCAGCGCAAAAACGGGTGCTTCACTGGCAATGGAAGTCCAGAGGCGGGGCATCCTAGGGCGGCGGTGGGTTTGTAAGGTGAAAGAGGCAAAAAAATCTTAAACCCCGGGTTTGTATCTCGAAAAGTTTGTATGACAAGGCGTTTGTAAGAGGAGGTATCACTGTATTTGTTATTCTGATTGGCTGCCTCTTCACAAATGTGCAAATGAAGGAACGTTCTGATCAGAAACTTTACCCAAAATTCTGGGAGTCTCTTTCTAAAATGGTACCAATTTTCAGACAAGCTTTGAAACCTCTTTTCCTTAGAAACTAGCATTTAACAAATCATCAACCATCATAGGACTGAAAGCTGAGTAAACTTACATAGCATTGTTATGTCGGTAGAAGTTGCATTTATTGCAATGGACAATTTTGTGAACATCCTTTTTCCTTCCGATTTAATCCTGTTTAAGTATCAAGGAATTGCTTAGGAGCAATTTTCATTTTCCCAATCCTTCCCTTTAAGGAGACTACATTCCTGCTAACGTCTGGGTATAGCAAAACATTGCTTCTTTAGCCGTGTTGCAGTGCTTAACTTTAATCCCGTTTCTTGTTCAGCCCTATATCAGTAGCCAACTTACTTCGACTCTTTCATTTTTCATGCCTTACTATGTCCTTCCTGATCTTCTCTAGGAACAAAGAAAATGCATCATCGCTTGAATTAAATCAAGTTCAAGATAAAAATAAAGCCACAAAGAGGAAGATAGCAGAGACCTCTAATGTTATTACTGAAACGTTGCCTTGTGCAGAATCTGAACCAGTTGAAATTGAGGTGGAGATTGCCGAAGGGGCTCTCGATGTGGAGGAAAATAACATTGAGTCCCTTGAGGAAGTGGCTTCTGGTGAACAGCCAATAAAGTACATACAGACTACAGACACTTCAGATGACTCTGCTTTGGCTCTTCTGGCAGATATCACCAGCAAGTTCCGCCATGGAGAAAGGAAAAATGAAATTCAGGAGGAATGTGACAACTTATCTGATCCAATGGGCAAACATATGGAAGGCATTGAGATCATGGAACTTCAGCTGTCGCATGTCAACAATCTTTTCCATTGTGAAAAGTGCAATCGCACATTTAAATTCCTTTACCACTTTAAGGAGCATATGAAAACACATTCCACTGAAAGCTACAAGTGTGATCTATGCAACAAAAGATACTTGCGTGAGAGTGCGTTGAAGCAGCACCTTACTTGTTACCACCTTGATGAAGGTGGAACAAACAAAAAACAGAGACCTGGGAAAAAAATACACGTTTGCCAATACTGTGATAAACAGTTTGATCACTTTGGACATTTTAAAGAACACCTTCGGAAACACACAGGTACCTGCAATTCTAATTGTATACTGGCTACATCTCTTTCCGTAATTATATCCAGAGATGTTAAACTCTTAATATGATATACAGTGGTACCTCGGTTCTCGAACGCCTTGGTTTTCGTACATTTCGGATACTGAACAAAATTTTCTGCAAAAATTTGCTTCGGTATCCGAACAAAAATCCGGATACTGAACAGAAAATTTTGTTTACTATCCAAAATGTGAGACCAGGGCAGCTTTGCAAAGCAGCTGCCACAAGATCTGAGGGGATGGGGTGAGAGGGAATGGGAGTCGGGATCTGACACACCCCTCCTGGCCACCCTCTTAACAGCCTCCCAGTCTCTACCATCTAACTGCTCCAAGCTGCAGGAAGGGTAGGGCTGGCTGCAATACCAGCAGCTTCGGGGGGCTCCTTTCCTCAGCGGTTCAGTCTGTTACCTCCAGGCAGCTGCACCAACTTTTTCTTTCCCGGCGGTGGCGGCTCCGGCGGCTTCCCTTCATCACGTGACGTTCCCAATGCTGCTGCTGCTCCTCGAAGGGAAGCCATCGCCGCCGCTGGGAAAGAAAAAGTTGGTGCAGCTGCCTGGAGGTAACAAACTGAACCGCTGAGGAAAGGAGCCCCCCGAAGCTGCTGGTATTACAGCCAGCCCTACCCTTCCTGCAGCTTGGAGCAGTTAGACGGTAAAGACTGGGAGGCTGTTAAGAGGGCGGCCAGGAGGGATGTGTCAGATCCTGACTCCCATTCCCTCTCACCCCGTCCCCTCAGATGTTTATCCCATAGGAAATAGAGGAAATAGATTTAATTGGTTCCCAGCAAGTCAATGGGCTGGGAACCAATTAAATCCATTTCCATTATTTCCTATGGGATAAATTAATTCGATTCTCAACCAAATCGGTTCTCGACCACACTTCCGGAACGAATTGTGGTCGAGAACCAAGGTACCACTGTACCTTAAGGCTGTGCAGTGCTTTAGATTCAAAGGCAAAAAAAGTGTAGATAACTCTGAACCAAGCACATCTTTTCCTACAATTGTACACTCATTGTAGCTACCTCTTGCAGGCAAAAGGCAAGAGTTTCAAGTCCAAGGTTTGCAAGACAAACAGGAAAACATTTGCTTTTGGTCTTAGTTATCTATAATTTATTTTCCTATATGAAGTGGCAGTGTGGTGTTGTTCATTGATGTAGACAAGCTAGAACATTTGTTACTCCTGGAATGATTAACAAATTGGGTAAGCATAATTCTTCTTTTTTTTCTGTGGAATTAATACATACTGACTTTGGAATTACAACTCCGTGGAGCGTTGACTTATAGATTCCCATGATTGAAGACTTGAACAAATCAGATGGGAATTGCTGGGTTCTTTTTTTTTTACCTCCCGAGCTAGAAAAAATCTGAATAATTAGATTGAATGTAAGAAGTAGATGAGCGAAATAGTCTTTTATCCTGAGAGAACCGCTTGTTTTGGCTTTACTTAATGAAATACTGTAAGATGAAGTAAGGTTTTCAAATACATATTTGAAGAACTACTGTTTCAATCAATTCCTTCGAGATTGGGTGGCATAGAAGTCGAATAAAATAAACAAACCAACCATATTAACAATGAAATAATTTCACAATAATTTGATGTTGTGTTCTCATGTGGTTTCATTAGTGTATAATTTATGAAGTGTATTGAATGGAAATGTAGTTCTTAATTTGATATTTTGTATTATACTTGTAACTTTTCTTAATTTGAACTCCCAACAACTTTAGTCAAAGTGGTCACAATTGAGGCACTAGCTTAACAGAAAGTTGTGTCTTTTCATATCTTATGTCAGTGATTTGCACATTATAGTTTGTTTGTTTGTTTGTTTGTTTGTTTACTTACTTACTTACTTACTTACTTACTTACTTACTTACTTACTTATTAGATTTGTATGCCGCCCCTCTCCGTAGACTCGAGGCGGCTAACAACAGTAGTAAACAGCATATAACAAATCTAATGTTTAAAATAATTAAAAACTCTTATTTAAAACCAAACATGCACACAAACATACCATGCTTAATATTACCTTAGGAAATTTTTCAATTTCTGGAATGAATTTATAATTGGAAATAATGTGTTAATTTTCAAAACAGCAATCTGCATTGCTAACCTTACAGATGGAATGCAATAGGTGACTTCTCTTGTATGCTGGTTTTTAAATAGATTTCTGTTTCTATTTACCTTGATAGGTGAAAAACCATTTGAATGTCCAAACTGCCATGAACGTTTTGCTCGGAACAGCACCCTCAAATGTCATTTGACAGCATGCCAGTCTGGTGCAGGTGCTAAAAAGGGGCGAAAGAAGCTTTATGAATGCCAGGTTCGTAACAAAGAAAATGATTGGGTTTGAATTTCTAATGTCATAGTGGCAAAATTAAAGAGGAATTTGATGAAGAAACAACATGATCCTCTGCTTAATATCTTACTTTAAAACTATTTTGTACAAGGAAAATGTAAAGAATAGATAAGTGAGAGTCGCAAAGATGCTTCCTCCAAAAAGCAACCTGGACTTTCTTGGGAGGGGGTTTGTCTTTGAAAACGTTTTGTTTCTCATCCCAGAAATTCATTCAAGATAGTTGAGGGGATAACAGTACTTTTTTCATGCCTTCATAAGCATCTACTAGGAAACTGATCAAAACTGAGGAACTACCTGAATGGCTGTTGGGTATCTCCTTGATGCTGCTCTTTTCTAAGATATCGATTTTTTCCAAGAGGTGGAAATTTATTTTATTTTTTTAAATACTATTTTGCCCTCAGCTCTAGAATTATACAACCTTTTGGCCTTCGGGAATATGCTGACCGTTGGGTGATCCGAGCTGTGCTTTAAATCTAGATAAGGCAAAGTCTCTCTTTTTTTCATGGGGAGTTGGGGATTTTGAAAGATGATGATGATGATGATGATGATGATGATGATGATGATGATTATTATTATTATTATTATTATTATTATTATTATTATTATTAATTAGATTTGTATGCCGCCCCTGTCCGAGGACTCAGAGCGGATATTTAAATATTTTGCAAGGCTCAAAACTCCCCAAGCCCTGTATACAAAGGGGGGGGGGGGGGGACCTCCCAGTTTTTCTCCATCCACTCTTTTATAGCAAATCTACAGATTTTTTTCCCTTCAACTTCCTTGCTGTTACTCTGTATTCTGTAAACCAAAGGTGTCAAACTCAAGACCTGCAGGCCAGATCCAGCCCATAGGGTGCTTAGATCTGGCCCATGGGGCCATCCTCGAAACAGTGAAGGACCAGCCTGCGGTGCCTCAGCACAATCCTCCTGAACTCTGGTTTTGGCTACAATGGCCTCCTGCAGCCCTCTGCCAGTGAAAACAGAGCTCAGGCAGGCCCTCTCCCCAAGCTCCATTTTTGTTGGCAGAGGGCAATAAGAGGCTGTCTCAGCCAAAAATGGAGGCCGTTTGCTGCAGAAGGCCACTGCAGCCAAAAAATGGAGTCTCAACAATTGATGTCGAGCTGGCCACACCCACCCCAACCATGCTCACCCCTGGCTCCCTGTAGTCAAACACTACCTTGATGCAGCCCTCAATGAAATTAAGTTTGATGCCCCTGCAATAAACAGAAAGCTTAATTATTTCTCCTTCAGACAAGTTTGTTATTGCTCATGTCATGTCCCCTCCCCAATCACAGCATATCTTTTGGTTTGCTTTTTTGTTACATTGCTTATATTTTATTACATCTAATTCAGTGGATTCCTGGCAGCTCACATTATACTATGGGAGTAGTTTGCCCTTGCCTTTTTCCAGGATGATTTTCCGATTTTCCAGTCTTAATTGGAAAATTAAAACTCACTCACTCACATTTCCTGGAAATCTTCCATCTAGCAGGATTAGCTGCTCCTTGGCTTCTTAACTTGGATGAGGCTGCCACTCCTTATGAACAAAAATTCATTGCCTGTGGTCATATCAGGACAACTATATTCTCTGTTGACAATGAATCAGGACACAGGATCTGTATTTAAACCAGAATCCTATTTTTTCATGGGAGGATCCACAGTGCCAAGATACATAATGACTTAGCACATTAAATAAAAAGTATTGTCTTGTTTGAGAGAAGGGAGAGGAGGGAGGGAGGGAGGGAGGCAAGACGGATGGAAAGATGGATGGAGAGATAATCAGCCTGTTTGCAGGGTCCTTCCACTCTAGTGAATCTCCTCTAGACCTTGCAGTTTTGAGGGTTCATCACCTTAAAAAAAATCCTTAAAACTTGAAATGGTATTTTAAATGTTTAAATAACTTTCTTAAAATCACTCTGCCTTGCTCTTTCAGGTCTGCAACAGTGTGTTTAACAGTTGGGATCAGTTCAAGGACCACTTGGTAATACACACAGGTGACAAACCCAACCACTGTACATTATGTGATGTTTGGTTCATGCAAGGCAGTGAACTCCGGAGGCATCTGCAAGATATGCACAACATTTCAGAGCGAATAATATCTGATGATATTCTTCCAGTGGACAGTGATTCGGTGGCGTCCATGACAATTATAGAGCAGGTGGAACAAGTTCATGTCTTGCCCGTAATTCAGGTCCAGGTGGATCCAGCCCAAGTGACTGTAGAACAGGTACATCCAGATTTGATACAGAATAATCAAGAAAAACATGAACAAATAGCAGAGCTACAAGAGCAGGTTGAAATAAGCTACTTAGAGGTTGAACACATTCAGACTGAACAAGGTACTGAAGTACATATGGAAGAGCTGGATATGGAACATGTGAATCAATTGCAAATGGAAGAAGTTCAGGCTCAGCTTATAGAGGAACATGACCTAGAACAGGGAGAGTCAGTGCCCATGGATGAAGAACTGACAGCAAGCACATCTGTTCAGGTGGACGTGGTGGAAGCACATGGAGCAGATCATGAAGAATCTGATGATTTAAAAACTCAGCCAATAATGGCAACGCAAGAGGAAAAGGTGGAGAGCTAAACAATTTTGATTGCATTATATGTGATGGAAAGTTAATACCAAATTATTTTTGTTAAATTACTTGTTTGACTTTTGCCCTACCCACGGGACAGCTCTCTTATATCAGTGCCCTTAGGGAAGTGGACAGGTGGACCAAAGTTAGAATATTTGATTGAACTCCCCTGCTTTATTTCTAGGAAGGAAAAAACCCTTTTGTGTGTGTGTGTGTGTGTTTTCTTAAAATAAAATACCATGGAGCAAAGGCTATTCTGGAGATGAACAGCTTTGTGTGAAGTTTAATTGTAGAGTTTTGCTAGATTATACCGTTTCGTCATTGTGAGAAATTTCTGGAGCAAGTTCTATTTTCCTTTCAGAATATGAGTTTAGTGTTAAAATGGCAATGTTAGTATGGATTATCTATAAATTTGGATAATCTGCTTTTTTAAAAAAGATATTTTTCCTTCTTTCCCATTTAATATTTTGCAGTAGTTGCATTATTTGCTGATGTTCCTAACTTTAAGCACTATTTTCAAGGTCTAGAAAATTATTGGGATGGAGGTAGAGTGTGCTTAGGTTTTGTGAATACAACAAAAAATAAACCTTCGTGCCTTCACACAATAAAGTAATTAAACTTCCACAAAGCTTTTACAATTCTTACAAAGCTAATACAAAAGGCAGTGTACATAGTACTGTATAGTGCTTTGTAATCTTGCTTACAATTGTTCGCTATCAGGGTTTTTTTCTGCATTAAAATAAACTTGGATGGGAGAAAATGGATTGAATACTGGCAATTTTAAGGGCCAAAAATACTGGGAAAATGCAGCTGTGTCTGTAACAAGATATGAGTTGGCTAATAGGTTGCACTGGCATCACCAGATTTTTATTTTTTAGGAAAAAAAGGTACATTTTATATTTAAAGGAAAAAACATTAAAAATACAAAGTAAATGTGTCTACGCAATGCATCAGGCTACTGTTTCATTATTTAAACTTTATGACCCATGATTGAAAGATCTTGTGCTTAAAAGGTTTGAAAAAAAATCCAAAGCCATAAGTATGAGTGTTTTTAACTGTGGATTTACAGACATAGGAGTGTAAATATTTTAATCAGTATTATTGGACAATAAAACAGTACCTATCATAAGCATTCAGTCAATGCAGTGCTATTTTCTTTGGGGATGCATATATATCGAGATATAATAATAAAGTTAAAATTAAGAATTACATTTAAAAGAAACTAAAAGGCCTATTAACATGCACACATACCCATTCCAATAAACCTATTATACATTCATTGAATCTAATGACCCCAGGCTTGGCGGCATAGATGAGTCTTTAGACTCTTATGGAAGGCGAGGAGGGTGGGGACAACACAAATCTCGGGGGAGTTGATTCCAGAGGGCTAGGGGGCCCCCACAGAGAAGGCTCTTCCCCTAGGTCCCGCATTGTCTAGTTGACAGGACCTGTAGAAGGCTGACTGGGACCTAACCGGTTGCTGAGATTCATGCAGCAGGAGGTGGTCCATAACTAATCTGGTCCCATGCCATCTAGGGCTTTATAAGTCATAACCAACACTTTGAATGGAGTCCGGAAACCAATTGGCAGCCAGTGCAGACCATGGAGTGTTGGAGAGATATGGACACGTCTGGGAAATCCCATGACTGCTCACGCAGCTGCATTCTGGACAGTTTGTAGCTCCTGCATACTCTTCAAAGGTATCTCCATGTAGAGAGCATTGCAGTAGTCAAACCTCGAGGTGATAAGGGCATGAGTGACTGTGAGCAATGACTCACTGTCCAAATAGGGCCACAAATGGCACACCAGATGAACCTGGGCAAACACCCCCCTCGTCACAGCCGACAAATGATGTTCTAGGATCAACTGTGGGTTGAGGAGGACATCCAAGTTGCAGACCCTCTCTGAGAGGGTCAGAAGTCGTCCCCCCCTGGGTAATGGACGGACGGATGGAAGTGTCCTTGCAAGGCAGAACCCGCAGCCACTCTGTCTTGTCAGGGTTAAGCTTGAGTTTGTTAGCACCCATCCAAACCCCAAACAGCCTCCAGACAACAGCACATTACTTCCACTGCTTCACTGAGTGGACATGGGATGGAAATGTATAGCTGTGTATCATCAGCATACTGATGGTAACTCGCCCCATGCCTTCAGATGATCTCACTCTAACAAAATGAAATTCAGTGGTGAAAAAAGTAAGGTTCTACATTTAGGCAAGAAAACCAAAATGCACCAGCACAGTAATAGGTGGTACATCACTCAATAGTAACGAAGAGGGATATTGAAGTCCTGTTGGACAATTATTTAAATATGAGCCATCAGTATGCTACAGCTGCCAAAAAAGCCAACACAGTTCTAGGCTGCATTAACAGAGGGATAGAATCAAAATCACGTAAAGTGTTAATACCACTTCTTAATGCCTTGGTAAGGCCACACTTGGAATATTGCATCTAGTTTGGTTGCTCTGCTGTAAAAAAAATGATGGGACTCTAGAAAGACTGCAGAGAAGAGTGACAAAGATGATTAGGGGACTGGAGGCTAAAACACAGAAAATGGTTGCTTGAACGTGAAATGTCTAGTTTGATGAAAAGAAGGACCAGAAGTGACATGATAGCAGTGTTCTGGTATCTCAGGGGCTGCCACAAAGAACAGGGACTCAAGCTATTCTCCAAAGTACCTGAGGGTAGGACAAGGAGCAATGGGTGGAAACTAATCAAGGAGAGTGTTCTGTGTTAGCAAAAACTTCAGAAGAGAAGGATTTAGGGGTAGTGATTTCTGACAGTCTCAAAATGGGTGAGCAGTGTGGTCGGGCAGTAGGAAAGGCAAGTAGGATGCTTGGCTGCATAGCTAGAGGTATAAAAAGCAGGAAGAGGGAGATTGTGATCCCCTTATATAGAGCGCTGGTGAGACCACATTTGGAGTACTGTGTTCAGTTCTGGAGACCTCACCTACAAAAAGATATTGACAAAATTGAACGGGTCCAAAGACGGGCTACAAGAATGGTGGAAGGTCTTGAGTATAAAACGTATCAGGAAAGACTTCATGAACTCAATCTGTATAGTCTGGAAGACAGAAGGAAAAGGGGGGACATGATCGAAACATTTAAATATGTTAAAGGGTTTAATAGGGTTCAGGAGGGAAGTGTTTTTAACAGGAAAGTGAACACAAGAACAAGGGGACACAATCTGAAGTTAGTTGGGGGAAAGATCAAAGGCAACATGAGAAAATATTATTTTACTGAAAGAGTAGTAGATCCTTGGAACAAACTTCCAGCAGACGTGGTTGGTAAATCCACAGTAACCGAATTTAAACATGCCTGGGATAAACATATATCCATTGTAAGATAAAATACAGGAAATAGTAAAAGGGCAGACTAGATGGACCATGAGGTCTTTTTCTGTCGTCAGTCTTCTATGTTTCTATGAGAGAAGCAACCTAGAACTGAGGAGAAATTTCCTGACAGAACAATTAATAAGCGGAACAACTTGCCTCCAGAAGTTGTAAATGCTCCAACACTGGAAGTTTTAAAGAAAATGTTGGATAACCATTTGTCTGAAATTGTAGGGTTTCCTGCCTAAGCAGGGGGTTGGATTAGAAGACCTCCAAGGTCCCTTCAACTGTTATTCTATTCAGAAGAAGCCCACAAGGGCTATGGTGCTGCCACTGGCAAATCCTTTCACTATGGAAGCACTGGTGTCTTTGACACAGAAATATTAGTTCAGTGGCCACATTTTCTTGGAAAAAATAAAAGAGAAATTTAAATAGGATAAATCTGAAAGATTCATAGGAATGTTTTAAAAATTCTCACTTTTGGCCCAAGCTACCTTAGTAAGGTACTTGATCAATCCAAGGTAGCTCATGCCTCCTATTTGTTGTCCTAGGGAGGCATGAGTATTAAATAAACTATCTTGGATTGATCAAGTATACATCATTATAAAAAAAAGAGGATAAAAATCTGTTCATCATACATCACACAGAACTAAGTACGGTAAGTTACAAAATTAAATGGTGGTGAGTCGGGGCTGTGGAGAACATGAGAGTCACAAAAGAACTATTTCATGTAAATTGATTTCCATTCGTTACCAAGCTAAGCCTCATATTAATCTTTTTTTTTTAATAAACCACAGTTAGCATCTTGGAGTCAGGTCATCACTATAGGTTTCCAAGCCAACTTCTGACAATATAAATGAGGAAAGCTGAATTTGCTTAAGACCACATGATTCACTTAACTGCAGTGATTCAATGTGGCAAAAATATCATAAAATCAGGTGGAACTTACTTAACAACCAAGCAACAGGAACCAGAAATCCTGGTACAAGGACTTTTACTTGCAATGCATCTCTGCTAATGGTTTTCTGCAGAATTGTAATAATTGGTTTGGTTGGAAAGAGCAAATAAGGCACTGTCAGTTCTGCTCATGATACATGATGGCTCCTCTTATGTTTTTGAATACAAGGGGCACCAACACCGGATACCCTAGGTTGGAGAAAAAAATAGGTCACCATTCGATTCTTGACCGCTCCCTATGGAACCAAAGTTAGCTGGTTTGAAGAGAGAGGGGATTGCAATTCTTCCTGCTCTATGATGCAGGGGGCTATTAACAGGCAGCCTGCTCCACGTCTTTAAAATATCTCTCTCTCTCTCCCATTTCTGTCTGTCTCTGTCTGTCTCTGTCTCTCTCTCTCTCTCTATCATCTATCATCTCTCTCTCTAACTCTCTCTAATTATCTCTGTCTCTGTCTCTCTAATCTATCTCTCCCTCTCTGTGTCTGTCTCTCTATCTATCTCTGTCTCTCTCTGTCTGTCTCTCTAATCTATCTTTCTCTCTGTTGCTCTTTATATATATATAATCTCTCGCTTTGTCTCTGTTTCTATTTGTCTGCTCTATCTCTCTGTTTCTCTGTCCATCCATCTATCTCGTTTTTAATTAAATAGAGCGGGCTGCCTGCCTGTCGTTAACCTCCAGCGTCACAGCCAGAACCGCAACCGTCCCTCTCTTCAACCAGCTACCTAACTTTGGTGTCCCGGGGATCAGGCAGGGATCGAAGGGGCCCCGTAGGCAGAAACGCCACCGCCCGCTCTTCAACCAGCCGCCCGTTAATTCGCGGGGCCTGGCTCCACGTGGCCGGACGCCTCCCGGCTCTCCCGACCTGAGGCGCTCTCCTTTTCCTCAGGCGCGCCTCACGGCAGGCGCGCGCAAAGCTGTCGGCGGGGCCGCCCAGGCCGGAGGCGGCTTCTCCGAACTGCGGGCGGCGGGTGAGACTAGAGCTGCTCTTCGTTGCCGGGTCAGCGAGGCCAGCGGGGACCGGGCGGTTCTTAGGAGGCGAGGAAGTTAAGTTGGAGTTCAGCCGGGCGCACGCGAACCGTCTGGAAGGACTGAAGGCTCCGGCGGTGGCCTCGGGGTCCCTTCCCCGCCTTCTCCTCACCTCCACGAATAAGTAATTATTATCCATACTTTTGGTTCCTTCGTTATTAATTCTTCTTCCATATGAATAAAAATTATTATACAGTATATTCTTTTTTATTTTTTATATATTACATTATATACATTATATATTATATACATTAAAAACAATATAATCTTGTTTTTCATGTATACTGCTCAAAAAAATAAAGGGACCACGCAAATAACACATCCTAGATCTGAATGAATGTAATATTCTCGTTGAATACTTTGTTCTGTACAAAGATGTGAGGGGCCTGCATAATCGCACCATTGTGCCTACCGTCCCTGTCCTATTGTATTCTATCATTAATTTTTATCATTACTTATCTAATGTTTTATGTGTACCAATTACCATCCTATAATTGTTTGACAAATAAATAAATAAAGTAAAATAAAAATGTGAAATTGATTGTCAATCAGTGTTGCTTCCTAAGTGGACAGTTTGATTTCACAGAAGTTTGATTTACTTGTAGTTATATTGTGTTGTTTAAGTGTTCCCTTTATTTTTTTTGAGCAGTGTATATAATTCTATTATAATATATTCAGAGGTACCTCTCAAGGCTTGTGAAAACCTGCCATGTAGGGGATGGGGAAGTGAAGCTTCCCAAGGCTGTTTGCCCTCTTTCCTCTGATATATTTTAAGCCAAAGGTGCTATTGTTTATTATGCCTCTTATTTGGCATCAAAACAATAAACAAGGAAACTATTCTTGGGAATTAAGGCTCAGGCGGTAACTGCCCTATTTGCCTTGACGGGGCAACTAAGGATAATACAGAGCTGTATCCTCCTAATATGTAAATATAGACACTCATGTCTGTATCATCCTCACAGGTGTGCCTACAGGAAACATAAGAAGCTGCTTGTGGATGCATGTATTTTTGGGATACCTGAATTTTTTTTAACATGGTTGAACAAGTGTTTAAAGGTGTGTTTGTCTTAACTAGGTTCTGAATTTCTATTCCTACAAAAATTTTCTGTTATTATTACACTTCATTTTTGGATCCAGGTTAGTATGATTAGTAATATTATTTTTCACTTGTAAGAGTGTGTTTGTCTTAACTAGGTTCTGAAATTCTGTTCCTGCAAAAATTTTCTATTATTATTACAATTCATTTTTGATCCAGGTTAGTATGATTAGTAATGTTATTTTTTCATTTGTAATATTAGTTTTAGATTAGATCCTGTGCTGTAGAGTTTTTTGGGAATGTAAAATTCCTTTGAATATTCAATGTAATAATCTTTATAAACACCCAAGAGGAATCCACGTATGGAAACCAAATTCTGGGAACTTCACAGGTGATGCTTTAAAATAAGTCCATCATTATTGCAAAAAGAAATATTTCCTTGAGAGGGGAAAGTGTTGGAAAATGAAATATGTGCAATTATGTTTTGTACTATGTATAAAGATAGTTTGCACTATCAATATTAGTAACTGTAAAACAGATAAATCTAGGCGCAGTAGAATGCGTTATTGATAAATTGTATCCTGTTCAACAACTAGAATCAACTAGATCAGTTTTCAGTTCCAATAATGTCCAGACAGGTTTGATTTATCCATTCAGAAGACATCAAGTTGGAGAAGACTGTCCTAGGTTATTGATTGACTTGATCAGTAAGAGCCATCAAGTTGATTCTTAGCAATCATATTCTCTCTAAAATATTATCTAAAATTGGCCTTTTAGATCTCTCAGTGGTATCTGAGGTTAGTTGGGAGAAAGATCAGAAGCAACGTGAGAAAATATTTTATTGAAAGAGTAGTAGATGCTTGGAACAAACTTCCAGTAGACGTGGTTGGTAAATCCACAGTAACTGAATTTAAACATGCCTGGGATAAACATATATCCATCCTAAGATAAAATACAGGAAATAGTATAAGGGCAGACTAGATGGACCATGAGGTCTTTTTCTGCCGTCAATCTTCTATGTTTCTAAGTTTCTATCTTGGTTGCTCTCATAATCATATCTAATCTGCCCCAGTAGTATCAGATTAAAACAGTTCCTGGATATTGGATTCATTTGCCTCATTTTGAATTTATTTCTGTTTCATAAGGGAAAGAACTCTCGCCATTAATGCTGCATGAATGGAAGTATTTTGAACTTATTTCTTCATGAAAAAGCTGTTTCAGGCTTGCCCTAAATGCATTCTCAATCATTCACCTTGTCCTTGTTGGATGCATACTTGAATTCATCTGCATTATGTAAATCCCTCTAGTAATTTGTTGTCAAATTGCCTTACTGAGGTTGAGGGTTTTTCAACTTCAATAACTTTAAAATTGTGGACTTAAAAACCCCAGAATTCCCCAGCCAGAATTCCCCATGCTAGCTGGCTGATTCTGGAAGTCTATAGTCTAATGTCTTAAAGATGCTGAGATTGAGAAACCCTCGCTTTGCAGACAGGAGTTATAATGGACAGCCCATTTCCTAAAAAAGATGGGTTTATTTGCTATTCAGCTTCCCGAGAATAAAAAAACCCTATAATATATAAAAAGTATTTATAAGGTTTCTTTGATAACCTATGATTGACAGTTACAGTAACACCCACCTCTGTCGTCAGGCATGGGGGAACTAAGATATTATTTCCCCCTAGGCTTCTACAATTTATGTATGGTATGTTTGTATGTATGATTGGTTTTAAAATAAGGGGTTTTAGCTGTTTTAGTATTGGATTGCCGCATGTTGTTTTTACCATTGTTGTTAGCCGCCCCGAGTCTACGGAGAGGGGCGGCATACAAATCAAATCAATCAATCAATCAATCAATCAATCAATCAACAGATACAGTAACGCAGTTCGCAAATGCTCCTCCTCCTATGGGGTGTGCATAAGTGCACCAGAGTGCCTTCTGTCCCCTGTCCTAATGTTTTTCTTTTACTAGTATCATGTATATACCGTAAATATTATTATATCTTTGTATACCACTAATATGTTCTTCACAAAACAAACAAATAAATAAAATAAATATTACATTAAAATAGATTTGTTCCAAGAGGTTTAATGAGGATACATTTTTCTGTTTGTTGTCCTGACAACTATGACTCCACTGAGACGTTGATTAATTCAGAATTAGCTCATGAGTAGAAATTCAATTTCAGAATTAGCTCATCAGTAGCAAGAAGTAGGAAATAATATCTTGGATCAGTGGCCTGGGATTAACTCAAAGGAACCCATTTCCAAAATACTGGGGCGCTGGATGCATTCTGAGGTCACATTGTTCTTAATAGAAGATGCTGGAAATGGTTGTTCGTCATCAAGAAGAGTTAGTATTGATTGTTTCCTTGGTTTTTTTTCCTCAGTTGCAAAAATCTGAGTGACCATTAGATGCAGCAAACAGTCAGAAATTCCTATTAAAAAAAAGAAGATACTGCTGACCAAATGGGTTCTTACATTATGCTTTGAAAGAAGAGACTCCTCATTTGAGATTAATTGCCTGCAATGGTGTACAAGATGTCCCAAAGGTGCTTTGCCAAGAGGCAACTGAACTCTCTGGTTTTTCTGATGTTTTGCTTCTCATCCAAGAAACATCTTCAGCTATGACTGGATGGTGGGGAATGGCAGAAGAATCATCCAATCAGAGCTGAAGAAGCTTCTTGGATGAAAAGCAAAACACCTTCAAGAGAATCTCCATAGACATTTAGGTGTACAAGATGGAATATTTATTTGAAGAGTTAGAATCTCTATCTCTTTTTCTTGAAAGACTAAGCAAAGTCACTGGCTTTAAACATTCTTAAGACCCATCAAGTGGGTGGAATCCTGGTTTAGCTGAATTCGTTAGCTGAACAAAGCTTTTAACAGATTTTTACCTGGTTCCACCTAAATGCATTGCGAGAAAAGAATGTCTGCGAATCGAACCTTATTCTTATCATAGTGAATTACGATTTGGTGTGATATTCCAACTGTCTCAGTACATAATCCAGGAAAAAATACTAGATCCGCAATATCATAAGGAATGGTCTTTTGCTCCTGTAAATTTGCTTGCAATTTTCTCTTGCCATCTTTTTTTTTATTATTATTATTATTATTATTATTATTATTATTATTATTATTATTATTATTATTAATTAGATTTGTATGCCACCCCTCTCCGAAGACTCGGGGCGGCTCACAACACTAATAAGAAACAGTGTAAAAATGGGACAATCTAATAATAAAAAATATATAAAAACCCCAACAATTAAAAACCATACAGCATATACATACCAAACATGAAATATAAAAAGCCTGGGGGAGATATCTTAGTTCCCCCATGCCTGGCGATACAGGTGGGTCTTGAGTAACTTGTGAAAGGCAAGGAGGGTGGGGGCCATTCTAATCTCCAGGGGGAGTTGGTTCCAGAGGGCCGGGGCCGCCACAGAGAAGGCTCTTCCTCTGGGGCCCGCCAAATGACATTGTTTGGTCGACGGGACCCAGAGAAGGCCAACTCTGTGGGACCTAATCAGCCGCTGGGATTTGTGCGGTAGAAGGTGGTTCCGGAGGTATTCTGGTCCAATGCCATGTAGGGCTTTAAAGGTCATTACCAACACTTTGAATTGTGTCCAGAAACTGATCGGCAGCCAGTGCAGACCACGGAGTGTTGTAGAAACGTGGGCGAATCTGGGAAGCCCCACTATAGCTCTTGCAGCCACATTCTGCACGATCTGAAGTTTCCGAACACTTTTCAAAGGTAGCCCCATAGAGAGAGCGTTGCAGTAATCGAATCTCGAGGTGATGAGGGCATGAGCGACTGTGAGCAATGACTCCCTGTCCAAATAGGGCCACAACTGGTGCACCAGCAAACTTTGGGCAAACGCCCTCCCCACCACAGCCGAAAGATGATGTTCCAATGTTAGCTGTGGATCAAGGAGGACGCTCAAGTTGCAAACCCTCTCTGAGGGGGTCAATAATTCCACCCCCCCAGGGTAATGGACGGACAGATGGAATTGTCCTTGGGAGGCAAAACCCACAGCCACTCCGTCTTGTCTGGATTGAGTTTGAACCTCCAGGCACCGGCACATCACTTCATCATAACTGGGACGATCAACTTAACTCTTCATAAGTCTCTTTTCCTTCAAAAATAGCTGCCAAAGCAATGAAGGAGTCAATTGACTGTGTGCACTGAAAAATTCCATGCTCTCCAAATCTGTTGGTTACTCATAGAACATAAGAAGAGCCATGCTCAATCGGGCCAAAGCCCATCCAGTTCAGCATTCTGTGTGACACAGAGACCCATCAATTGTACATGGGGATCTTGAGCAGGAGGAGAAGGCAAAACCCTCCCTTTCCCTTGACCCCCAACAAATGGTACACAAGGGAATCCTGCCTGCCTCAACCAACACAGAGGCGGCACTTGGACATCCATTTCAATAACCACCGATACACTTGGCATCCATTGGAACTTTGGGAAAACTTGCACTGAGGCAGGGCCTCAAACTCAAATTGTCATGCAGTTTATTAGATTATATGATTTTCCAGAACTACATAACCTGTGTTTCTTTTGCTGTTGTTTACAGTTGTTAATAATGTAAGCAAACCAGAATCTCATGGAGTTGGTCAGCTTCTAAATTGCAAAATGAATGTAAACAAATACATTTAAAGGAGCTGCTGTGATTTCTGGAGGCAAGCATTGGGCGAAAGGTAAGACAAATCCAGAATGGATTAGTGAGTGAAAGAAATGTCACGAGAAGTGTATGGTCATGGATATAAAAATAGCTTTGGCTCTTTTGAATCTTGGGATCCAGAATACAGTATTAGCTTGCAGACTCTCTTGGGCTTTAAATAATGGATAATAGTAATCTCAGAATTCCTACTGTGGTCTGGATTCTCAATATGGAACATTTCCTTGGCATTCTGAAGCTAGAGGAGATTGCTTTTCTGTGAGATCCTGGGATCTGCATTGTTCAAATGTTGAGCTTTGATATAAATGGGCAAGGTACATAGTTTGGTGCTAATTGAAATTGGCATGGGCTAAAAAGAGCATGGGTATTGTCTCTATTCAGTGGAAATATATCTAGCAAAAATTTTCCTTCCCTGTATGACCATTCAGTTAAAAGCTGCAAGAGCCTTTTCTCTAATTCTAGTAGAGCAAGCTTTCTCTATTCATTATACTGTAGTCTTGCATTTCAGGGAACTAAACTTATAAATATCAGAAAGCAAACTCTTTTTCAAAGAAATATCCAGGGTTAAAAGAGAGACCATGTGCAATTCTTAGCTTTCATATTTGGCTGTTGTAGTAGGCACACAGCTGCAGTAGTGGTTTCTTGTGACAACAACAATGTCTCAAAACTTACCTTACTTTTTAAAAAAAATTACTTTTCTCTTTGGTGACATCTTTTAGTTCTTCTTTCCTTTGGGCTAAAATATTATAAAATAGAAATTGGAGCTTGGTTGATGAGCGTGATAAGCCTTGCACTTGATTGAAGTAAATTAGGGTGAGGAGAAGTGGAATGAATGGTAATAGTTCAGTGTTAAGTGAGATGTTGCATGGCACATGGTTGTTTAATGTATTAATGGGTAAATGTACAATGAATGGTTGTTATGAAATTAGAGATGGGATACTTGACAATACGAATGTTCAGGTACTTTGTTGTGCAGATTTTATTGTACTGCTCACTGAAAACCCAGATTACTTGCAGTAAAATGTTCCAAAGGTTGTATGATGGAGCTGGTTGCTTAGGTCTGGAAATTAATATATTAAAGAGCAAGATAATTGTGTTTGAAAAAGAAAGTTTCAAGTCAGATACAGTACAAATGACAAAAGTTGAGTTGGTTTGTAAATTCTGCAGATTGGTAGCATATTTATTAAAGAAGGGGAAATATTAACATACACAAATACTCCTAGAAAAGGATCTTACTATAATAAAGGACTGTAAGGAAATATTGAAAAGAGTGAAAATGACTATTATAAGAGATCTCCTCTCTTCCATTTTACCTTTGGTAGAGTACTGGCAAAGGTACTTCAAAGAACAAGTGAAAACGTGGGCCAAGGAAAAGGTTAATTTAAAATATTTCCTATTCATTAGAATCCCACTTGAAAGGACTGTGTACTTTGTATTTCAAAGAGGTGGGAGAACAGTTGGCTAGTGTAACCAAAGTAAAAAAATACAAACATGAGAGAATCAGAGGAGGCTGCAGCTGTGTGGTTTTTTTAATCTCAAGCTGCTGCAGCTTTTAAGAAATGAGCACCATATTAATAACTTTATTTAAATAAATAGAGTCTGTATTCTTTCATGTTTTTGTATGCCTTGAAAACAAAGCAGTAGCTCTTTTTGAAGCCTAACTTAACATCAGATTTTAATTGAACTGTACAACTGGAGTTAGATTTTACCCTATTTCCCAGGATTTGATCCTTAAACATTACATTGAGTTTAAAACTTACAAATATCCTTAGATGAAATATGTGCATTAGAAGGGAGCAGGAAAGAAAACAGAACGTTGAAAACTCTAAAGCAGGGCTGTCAAACTTCCAGCTTGCTGGCCGGATGTGTCACACCCTGGACATGCCCACTGCCAGTTTAGCAAAGGAGGAAAAAAAATCCCGATACATTATGTGATGCCACTGTGATGCTGTGAATTTGACACCCTTCACTAAAGGATTTAACTATATTACATTACACTACACTACACTACACTACACTACACTAATTTGACTTCTACGCCGCCCAATCTCGAAGGACTCAGGGCAGCTTACAACAGTATAAATTACAAAACAATAAAAAGAAGTCAAATATAAATCTAAACTGTAAAACATTAATTAAAAGCCCTAATAAGCTAACCCATTAATATGCATACATAACTTTCATACAGTTTGGCCATGATAGTTGTTGAGCATGGCCCCCAGGCCTGCCGACAAAGCCAGGTCTTTGTGGCTTTACGAAAAGCCAATAGAGTGGGAGCAGTACGGACATCGGTGGTGAGTTGATTCCATGGAACTGAGGTGGCCATAGAGAAGACCCTCCCCCGCGGCTCCACCAACCTGCATTGCTTAGACAACGTGGAGGAGGCGAGCTCTGTGTGCTCTTATAGATCTCTGGGAAGTATACGGCAAGAGACGGTCCCGTAAATAGTCTGGCCCTGAGCCATATAAGGCTTTATAGGTGATAACCAACACATGGAATTGTGCCCGGAGACTAATAGGAAGCCAGTGCAGCTAGTCATCTTGTTAATTTATATTATTACTATTATATAGTTAAAGCGTCAGGCTATAAACCAGGAAACTTATGAATTCTAATCCTGCCCTAGGCATGAAGTCAATAGAGTGAACTTGAGGCCAGCCCTTCTCTGTTATCCCTTGGAAGGAAGCAATGGCAATTACTTCTGAAATCTGACTAATAAAATTGCAAGGACTAGTCCAGACAGTCTCCAGGAGTTGAAATTGACTTGAAGGTATGTACATACTCCAAAATTATTATTACAGTGTATACAAGACTTTTCTGCAGTGTTCCATAATCCACTGTCCTCTCTGTTGGCAAAGAAATATGGGAGTTGAAGGCCATCATGATTATAAAATATCTTAAGGGGAAGACATTGCTGCTTCATTTTTTTCCCTAGGGGGCTGCTCTGAAATTCATGCGTCTTCAAAAGAATACAGAAATCATTCAGCTAACAGTTAAAGTTAAACATACCCTGCTGTAAATTACATCTCTTTGAGTTAAAAGCAGTGAAATGGATATAACTGCAGCAGGCTGCTTAAAACCTTGGCAGCTTCACCTAGAGATTAAAAGCTTGTCAAAGAAATACCATTAAAGTAGAAGGTTGGTAATGGCAGTGCAAGTTACATCAAGGAATTTGCTTGAAATTGCTATTTTTCTTCAGCTGCATTTTTCACAGTGCAGTTAAAAACTGGATGAGATGTGGGCTCACTTTATATAGTGAAGGATAGAAAACCCCTCCAGAAATTTGAGGTGCTTTAACAAATTAAGATGCATTTTAAGATACAGAAGAACCAATATGGTGCTAATGGTCTCCTTGGATGAGTCACTATGGCTTGTTTTCCTAAGCTAAAAAGGTACTATCTTTGTTTTGAACTCAGGAAAATGCATCTGTTCCGAAATATACATGTTTCTAGTGGTATCCACAGCAAATTAAAGTAAAATAGAGTTCAATTTAGCATACCGTATTTTTCAGAGTATAAGACACATCTTTTTCTTCCCTAAAAGAGGCTGATATTTGGATGTGTCTTATACTCTGAATGTAGCTTTTTTTGAAGCTTTTCCCCCCAGCTCTAACTAGGTGTAATGATCTTCCCAGCTCTTACCTTTGCAGTGGTCCAGCTATGAGGAGATGAAGGCATAATGACTATCAAAGTCTCATGATGCAGGAACAGATAAAATTGGTACACTGTAAAGGTCTACAAAGTCCCTTTCAGTTATAGCTCCTACCTGCTGTTTAAGCAAGAGTTGTGAGTCGGAGGCAATGCCTAGACTGCATACCAGTCTCAAAAAATTAGTTTGTTATTATTATTATTATTATTATTATTATTATTATTATTATTATTATTATTAATTAGATTTGTATGCCACCCCTCTCCGCAGACTCGGGGCGGCTCATAGCAATAATAAAAACAATATACAGTAACAAATCTAATATTTTTTAAAAAAATAGTCCCATCGAAACCGAAAAGTAGGAAATCTCTAGCTCTAGGGATCCCTGATATCTATAGCCACTTGATCAGACTGAACCTGAATGTATTCCTGTTCATCCAACTCACACAACTTTCAGATATAGAATTGGCTAGATTGGGGTTGAAACATACAGCTTGGGTATCATCAGTTTTTGATGATACCCAAGCTAAGCAGCAAGTGACTGCAGCCATGGCTTCATGTGAATGTTAAACAGAAAGGGAGAAAGCATTGAACCAGAGCCAGCCTACAAGTAACGGGTCAGAGTGCACTATCTCTCTTCTTATCAACACTGTTTGCACAGTGTAGGAAAAAAGCATTCAGTGGTAACACTTGGCCAAACAGTAATTAGAAGAGTGAGAACAGATGTCCTACAGGCCTGCACGAGAGCCCAGTGCATCCCTGGTAGTTGGCTAGAAATCAAGACTGTGACTTCTGGTCCTGCCCTAGGCACAAAGCCTGCTGGGTCACCTTAGGCAGGTCACTTTCTGACATCCCTAGAAATCTGGCCAATGAAACTGCTGGGACTAGTCCAGGCAATTGCCAGGAGTCAAAACTGACCTGAAGATGTGTGCCACACATACATACAGAGGCCTGCAGCAGGGGTGGGTTCTAACTTACCTCGCTGCTGGTTCGCTTCTTCCCATACCGTGCAGTGCTGAAAATTCGCAAAAAGTTCTCCCCCCCCCCCCCAAAAAAAAAGCCAAAACCAAGATGACAGTGCATGCACAGTGCTGGAAACTTGGGTTCTGCACATACACAGAAGAAAACAATCAGCAAAAAATTAAAAATATTTTTCCCCAAAAAATTATATTTTTCCAAAAAAAAAAGATGGTGGAATCCATGGGCTATCACTGACAGAACCATCTCCGTGAGATCACTAACAGTTTGCTACTAGTTCTATAGAAGCGGTGCAAACCAGGAGGAACCCACTTCTGGCCTTCAAGTCAAATGGGCAAGATATGCTAGGATTGGGTGCTGGCAGAGGTCTATTCCCTCTCCAAGTGCCCAGAGAAAGGAAAATATTTTGTCTGCTCTGGACTGCCAAAGCCTCTTTAAGCGCCACCAAAAGGCTCCTCTGTGAGCCCAGAAAAGCCCAAGATGGCCGGGATTAAAGGAGGAATGGCAGGAAACTGACCGAGCCTTCGTGCCGCTTTCAAATTTCCTGGGAAATTTTTCCGGGCTCGGGTTCTTAAGTAGAAAATGGTTCTTAAGAAGAGGCAAAAAAAATCTTGAACACCCGGTTCTTATCTAGAAAAGTTCTTAAGTAGAGGTACCGCTGTATTTGGAGAAGTGGGAATATGAAAGCAAGTCATCTTCTAAACTGAAGAGGGTTGAAATGACAGCCCTTTCTTTGATATTTCACTAGCCTTTTATGTGACTTCATTGGTAAAATACATTTTGTTTATTCCTTCCCTCAGCCTCTTATGTGCTTAAAGTCTTCCTAGCATCCTCTGGTGTCATCCCTTTTCCCTGCTGCAGCCACAATGAAAGGAACACAAGTGACATTTTGACAGCAGAACTTTGCAAGAATGCCTAAGCATTTCCAGGCTGGAGCAGAAACATTGCTGACCAAAGGGTATAATAGTGAATATTGCAGCGTTCAGTTCTTGGGCTGAGATCTGACTCAGGAGAAGAAGAACCTCCACTCATCACCCCTCTTTGATGTGATCGGCTATTCTAAGGGATTAGAATGGATACAGAATCATCAGCCCTGGATTTGTGTGAATGGTTGGAATCTTGAAACCTGAATGCTCAGAAATATTAAATTGGGTGCATCACCATTCCCTGCTTAGGAGATAATGAGTTTGTAGCTTTGATCTTTCATTAAACCTGCATGTCACGAGCACTACTATTTTCCTTGGCAGTTAAAAATGGCTAATGAACATTGGAGGAAATGAATCTACTTTATTGACTTTAATGGAAAGAAACTTGCCATATCTTGCTACCACAGAATTGTCATATAAACTCAATACTCAACTGATCTTGAACTCATGGCTGCTTCTGCAGTTGCACATTCTTTTTTAAGATTTCCCTGGAATCAATTTATTATATCCCATGGATATGTGTCTTTCCCTGGACCATGACCATGGTCCACTGCAATGGAGATCCAGGGAGCCACAGTAATGCTAGGTGGAATCATAAAGATAACACCGGGAACCATACTAACAAAGTTTTGAACACAGAAGATGACCCGGGCAATCAACACCAACTGGCCCCATTTGAGAAACTTATTCTAGATATGTCCCAGAGTGAAAAAATGGTAAAAGAATTAACTCTGGGCAAGAGGGTTGGGTTTTACAGCATCAGAGGTAAAATTGGATGTGGGAACTTTTCCCAAGTGAAGCTTGGAATACACACTCTGACAAAAGGTAAGAACAATTCAGTGAGTGGAACTTGAGCTATGGAGGGTTCATGTATTGTAGACCACCGGGTGTGTGTGTGTGTGTGTCAAACTTGCTGAATCACATTGCCATCATGTGACACTTTACAATGTTTTTTTCCACTCGCGAAGCAGCAGTGGGCGTGACCTGCGCATGACGCATCCGATCCACGGGCCACCAGTTTGACACCCCTAATGTAGATAAAAGAGAAAACACAACACAATGTTGTGTGGAAAAGTCCTGTGTTATGTTTCTCCCATATGTGTACTGAAAAGATATGTCTTGAAAGCAGTAATTCAGACTGTTTCATCCCAATTAATGCAAAAGCTGAAAGATTATGCATTTATTGGCTGTCCTTTCGTGCAGACTCCTGAAGTAGACCTCTGCTAATATAATCTCTCTTCCAGTTTTCCAGTGCATATTATTTGTCTGATCAGTGTATTTAATTAAGAAGGCCAAAAATGTGGGCAGTTTTTAGAGTATTTGGAATATGAATGTTTATTTGTGCACAATAACCTGGAATGATCTTTTGAAGCTCTTGTGCTGAATCACTAAATTTCATGCAAGGCAAAGAAATTGTGAATGTTCTTTAATTCACAGGCTTGCAGAGTCTTTATTAACTGGCATCCTACACTTCAATTTTCACATAAATAAGCTTGCCTCTGTTCAGATCTACGTAGGCCATTGTTGGTTGTTGAGCATTTCAGAAGAATCAAAAACTCCAGCTGAAGTAAACTGGAAATATGGGAATAATTTGTAATGGCAGCCCAAATTGTTTGTTTTTTCTTTTGTCCTGTTTCTAATGCAGAAAAATTGGGTAAATCATATATATTTAGACTTTTTTTCAAAGACTTTAGAATAACTTTATTGTCACTTTGAATCTACACTAATCGGCATACATTAAAATGAAATTTCATTGCAAAGGGTCACCCCCTTCAATATACACTACATAAACATGACAAAATAAATACATACATACAAAAGCATGCGTATAACCACATATATTAAGAGAAACAACACAGTCTACTTCGGATATATACATGAACATGGCGAGAAAAAAGAATCTTGCGAGTTTACCAGACGGATGGCATAGGTAACAAAGCTGTTGCAGAATTTGGTAATCCTGCTAGAAATACAACCAGCAATGGATTTTCCTGTTACACAAGCAGGCTTTGATGTTCATGGAGGACTAAATTAGGTTCAAAAGTCTTTGTAATCTCCACTACTAATCTTTGGATATGATAATCATAAGCCCAAAATAGCTAAGTATATCCAGGTGATCAAGGAAGATACCGGTCACATGTGAAGCTTAGTTGCAAAATATCAGCAGTCTGAGGATTGTGCACAAATTGATCAAGGTTACCTACTCAAGGTTACCTACCCAAGGTAAAGATAAAAGTTCCCTTTGCACATACTGCATGTGCTAGTCATTCCTGACTCTAGGGGGTGGTGCTCATCTGCATTACAAAGCCAAAGAGCTAGCACTGTCCGAAGATGTCTTTGTGGTCATTGTTAAGGAGTGTGCAGAATGACCCTTGAATTATCAAGGACATGCACAGAGGAAACGTGGGATTCCAGCAGATATCCATGAGATATGAGTAATTATTCAGTTCATACAAAACAGATACATTAAAATGTATAAAATAGTGTTTACTTTTAGAAATAGCACTGTCAAGTTAAACAGTCCGGTCATACACATTCAGATCAGTCAATATCTCTCAATACAACATATAATATTACAAGCCTGTCTTTGTCTTATATATCAGACATATATTACAGTTTATAAACACAGCAAATTATCTTAGAACACACAGTTTACTACATCAGTCACAGTGAATCAGCAGAAAAGAACAGACAGCAGAGAGAATCATGCTTTCTAGCTTCTTCTTATGACAATCTGTAGTACTTCAATACAAACAAACATTTATTGTTAGCTTGTTTATATTGCAAACCCAACTGTTTTGTACAGAGTATTGACATTCATGTGGCCAGCATGACTAAATACCAAAGGCACATGGAACACTGTTACCTTCCCACCAAAGATGCTCCCTATTTTTCAACTTACATTTTTTACATGCTTTCAAACTGCTAGGTTGGCAGAAGCTGGGACAAGTAACAGGAGCTCACTCCATTATGCGGCATTACGAATTTGAACTGTGAACTGCTGACCTTTCTGAACGAGAAGCTTAGCCGCTGAGTCACTGAATCCCTTCTACTCTGGTTACCTCAAATCATTTTTTTCTATTTTTTTCCCCTTTCTAAGTGGCAAGACATACCTCACATGGTGTTTCAAAATCTCCCTTAGAAGCTTACAATAGTGTTAAATATGTGTTCAGGTTCATGTGAAGTTGATTTAAATTGGATTGTGGTAAAGAGCTTTGAATGAATAATTTGTGATCTCAGCAGACAGAATTCTTCTCAGTTTGTTATTCTTGAATAATGTTTTGTACTACAGTGTTCCCTCGATTTTCGCGGAGGATGCGTTCCGAGACCGCCCGCGAAAGTCGAATTTCCGCGAAGTAGAGATGCGGAAGTAAATACACTATTTTTGGCTATGGACAGTATCACAAGCCTTCCCTTAACACTTTAAACCCCTAAATTACCATTTCCCATTCCCTTAACAACCATTTACTCGCCATTATTACTGGTACTCACCATTAAATAAGACACTTAGTGATCCTGATATTTATAAACAAATTTATTTATTAACAATAATTTTTTTTTTCTGATTTATTTGCAAAAACTATTAGTTTGGCGATGACGTATGATGTCATCGGGTGGGAAAAAACGTGGTATAGAAAAAAACCTGCAAAGTATTTTTTAATTAATATTTTTTGAAAAACCGTGGTATAGCCTATTCGCGAAGTTCGAACCCACGAAAATCAAGGGAACACTGTATTTTTATTTTCTTCGCTAAACGAGTGATTAGTCATTGACATTAACAATGTCATCTTCAAAATGGTATTTTCCAGAAAAAGTAGCCATCAAGATTCTGGATAAAAGTAAATTAGACTACAAAACCCAGAGGCTCCTCTCTTCTGAAATTTCTAGCATGGAGAAGCTGCACCATCCAAACATTATCAGGCTTTATGAGGTCATGGAGACCTTTTCCAAACTGTACCTGGTCATGGAGTATGCCAACGGAGGAGAGCTTTTTGCTAAAATCATAATAGATGGGAAGTTATCGGAAGAAAAGAGCAAGCATGTTTTTGCTCAGATTGTGTCTGCCGTTAAACACATGGTGAGTCCTTTCTGTCTGGGGTTGATGAGTGTGGTAGTTCAGAAGCTCTGGAGGACTTCCGTAGACATTTTGGTGTTTCCAGTGTCTTCACAGTTCTTGGGCTGTTCTTTTCACTAAAAGCAGAGAATGCAAGACAAGGTTTCCCTATCAACAATGATGAAAACTACAGTATACTAACTGTTGGAAAAATTATAATTGCAATTGAAGGCCAGGTATTGTAGTTCTCTACCTTTCAGTCTACTCTTTGAGAAAAAGAGTCTTTAATAAATCTCTGCATCTCAAAACTGTGCATGAGAAGGAAGTACACAGGACACCACAATTTATTTTGTATTTGTTTGTCACAGCATGTTTCAGAATTGCATTTCCCCCCCCTTGGAGGCTCTTTGCTGTGTATATCATAAGATAAAGTCCTGTATTTCCTCCTGTTTAATTATTATAGCTAGATGAAATCTTTTGTTTTATATGGTACATGTACATACATACATACATACATACATACATACATACATACATACATACATACACTACTATCATCTTCCCTGTATTTGTTAATTCCAAATTACAGCCTGTTCCTCAGTTTGAAAGTTCCCAGAGCAAGTTACAAACCCATGTAGATTAACCTATTGCCCTAAGGTATGGCAAACACATTTTCTTTACCTCCTGCTCATACCATTGGCTACTCTTGCAAGTTTCTCCTAATTAAAGGAGTTTCAAAACAGGGTCTGGCTTCCAAATTCAAGGAAGACGACAAGGGGCATGAGTAGTACCTGACACAGCAGCGTCTTCAATGCTAAGCTATATGATTAAGGCAATGGGACAGAAGCCTGCTAGGTGTGATCTAAGATACCGAGTTACATTCCTTAAAGCAACCAAATCATCTCTGCCTACCTCTGCTTCTCTCCATACTGTTTCTGAGCTGATTCCTCCCGTCCTTTCTTCAACCCCACATCCCTTTGAACATCTACTTCCTTGCATCCAAACCTGCATTACTCAGCATACTCAGTACTCTGTAATTCTAATATCTAATTTCCTTGGCCCCGTCATATACCGTAGGTTTTGGAGTATAGACGCCTCTTTTTACCCCCCAAAAAAGGGTGAAAACGTGGGTGCGTCTTATACACCAAATGTAGCCCCACTCAGCCATCCTCACCCTTTGGCCTCTGCCTCCCAGCAATTTAGCTCCTTGCAGCAAACAGTGAAGAGCCTGTTAAGCCAAGCAACTCATTATCAGCTTCCTGACCCTCAGCTGATTTGAGGATGCAGGCCGACCAGCCACCTGCTAATCTGAAAGTGAAACTAAAGCTACAAGGAATCAAATTGCTGGGAGGGAGAGGCAGATTTTTAGTCTCTTGAGTTAATGAGACTGCTGAAACTGGATGTAAGGAAGTAAGTCAAGAACTATAAATATCGTTGCAGTGTTCAAATTATTAGGCTTATATTTTAAAGACTGCTTTATTATTGCTGTAGACAACTTAACAAAATGAAGAAGCTTTTTAAGATAAATGCTTGATCTGAAGAGGCCTAGTGGGTATTGAATCTTATTTAAATAGCAGAGAATAACTATACTTCCAGAAAGCCACATAAATTTTAACAGCGTCTGTACAAATATAGTCTGAAATGTAACTGTGTCCTGTTTTAGTATTAAGATAAGGCAGCTGAGTTAAACCTTGACTTAGCCATATTTGGAGTAAATCTATTTAATTGGGAGGAGTTATTATGACTACATTTAAGAAAACTTTCTGGCATTACTACCGTGTTTCCCCGAAAGTAAGACAGCGTCTTACTTTCTTTTTACCCCCAAAAGCCCCACTACGTCTTACTTTCGGGGTATGTCTTACATTGGAAAAAAATTGAAAGGGTCGCGTTCCCGAAGGCATCTCCCCAGAGTCCAGAAGGGCACGCGTGGAGCCGCAGATGCGTGTCGGGGAAGCGTGTGTCTGGAGGGGAGGAGCCGCTCTGCGCAGTTGGGCAGCCCCACCTGCCTGCCGGAAAGGAGGCGGGCGAAGGAGGGCGCAGCTCCGGCCGCTCACCTCGGAGCCGGTCGGCCTCGCTGGCCGCTTGCAGCCAAGCCTCGGCAGGACTCGGTTGCTGGGACGAGTGCCTTCGCTGCAAGCCGCCGCCCGCTCGGCTCGCTTCGGACCTTCTCTGTGGCGGCCCCGACCCTCTGGAACTAGCTCCCCCCAGATATCAGAGTTGCCCCCACCCTCCTCGCCTTTCGCAAGCTCCTTAAAACCCACCTGTCGTCAGGCATGGGGGAATTGAAATTCACTTCCCACTAGGCTTATAGAATTTATGCATGGTATGCTTGTATGTATGAGTGGTTCTTTAAATTGGGGTTTTTTAGATTATTTTTAATATTAGATTTGTTTACATTGTCTTTTTTATTGTTGTTAGCCGCCCCGAGTCTTCATAGAGGGGCGGCATACAAATCTAATAAGTAAATAAATAGTTATTTGAGCTTGAAAAACTCAGCCTAGGAGAAAAATGTAAGGAAGAAATTGCAATATCCTCAAGGAAGCTTGTAAACAGCCCTGCTGATAATTTTGCACAGAATTCTTAACATACCGGTACTTCTCACTGCTCTGCCTTAATGCTTTTATTAAAATATCTAAATTTGCATTTTTAGCAGAGTTTGAAATCCTAAAAAAGTAATGAATTGCGTATATTAGATTGCCTGCCTTGTCTTCTTACTTATATCTATACTTTTAAATTCTACTCTGCAGCATGAGAACAACATAATTCATCGGGACCTGAAAGCCGAAAACATCTTTTACGCCAGTAACACATGTGTGAAGGTGGGAGATTTTGGATTCAGCACAGTAAGTCAAAGAGAGGAATCCTTGAACACCTTTTGTGGTTCTCCTCCTTATGCTGCTCCGGAACTTTTCAGAGATGAAAATTACATTGGGGTAAATGTGGATATCTGGGCCCTAGGAATCCTCCTGTATTTCATGACCACGGGGTTCATGCCGTTCCAGGGAGACACGGTGGCCAAGCTCAAAAAGTACATTCTTGGTGGAATATTCAGCGTGCCACCATTCCTGTCTGAATCTTGCCAGAGACTGATTTTGGCGATCCTACAGCCAGTTCCGTCAGAACGCTTCTCCATTGATAACATTATGAAAAGTGAATGGATGAACGGTGTGCAGTATCCCAAACCCGTGGAACCCTTTAAGCTGGATCCCAAATTTTTGTCCGAGGACATAGTTCTCCAGAATGAAGAGGCAGAGGTAAAAATCATTTTGAACCATTTGGGAATCACAGAAGAGCACATTCAGAAAAACCACAGGAGAGATTACTACACCTCAGTAACTGGAACTTACAGAATTATTCTTCACCGAGTGCAGAAAAAACGGGCCATGGAAATTGTTCCTCCTGTCAGCCAACCTGAACTCAAGGAAGAAAGGTCCAAGAAAAATCTGGGAACCTATCAGGGCCACAAATATTCATCAAAATTCTGTTTGATTTTGTAAAGCACCTTCCTGGTACATATTTTTTAAATTTTTATCCCACTTTTATTACTTTATAAGTAACTTATGGCAATGAACACGTGCAATACTTCCCTACAACAACAACCCTTTGAGGTGGGTTGGGCAGAGAGAGAATGACTTTTTGGGATCCTTCTGTTTGGTAGCAGTGAAGCCTTGCCCTGAGTATTTTTGTGATTTTGAAAAACTAAAAAGGATGTCTTAAAGCTTCAGTTTCCATTCCCAAAACTTTATGCCAAACCCTACATTATGCCTCCTGTGATTAAATTCCTTTTGTAGGGTATTTTTCAGACTTTAAAATCTATCTAAGGAGAAGATAAAACTCCATTTTTGGAGGAACCTTGCTACATAGAATTGTGTTGAATTTGATGTGATAGATGCAGGCATTAACTGGTTAATGTCCCAAATAAATACAATATTTGCTCTCCTCCCACCACATGTATTAATCTAGAACAGTGATTCTAAACCTTTCCTTGTCTTACCACACTGCCAAAAAAACCCAAACCGATCATTTTAAAAAGTCACTTTTTCTGACATGTCTATAAGTATTCTTTTATTAGTATCATTGTTGACTAACTGCTATAATTGTAAAATAAATTTATCGCCACTTTATTACTTTTATAAGTAATTCATGGCAGCAAACATATTCTACAACAGCCCCGTGAGGTGGATTGGACTGAGAGAGATTGCCCCAAAATCATCCAGCCAGCAGTTTTCATGCCTAAGGCAGGACGAGAATTCACAACTCCTGGTTTGTAGGCCAGTGCCTTAACCACTACACTATACAACTGTACTACCAAACTGTGGTCTCAAAGAGAAGCTAGTTGGAAGCTCTAATCTTATTTCCTATGGTGGGACAAGTCTTTCCTTTACATATGCTCGTCCCTACATCCAGATAATGAATGACAACAGAGATTGAAGCACTATTCTGCATAAATCCTAACGATAACATTAAAAGTAATCCTCAACCTACCACCTTTTCCTTAGTGATCATTCAAAATTACAATGGCAATGAAAAAAGTGATGCATGACTGTTCTTTGCCCTTATGAGTGTTGCAGTATCCTCACAGTCACAGGATCAAAAGTTGATCATTTGGCAGCCAGTATGTATTTATGACACTGCAGCGTCCCTGGGTTATGTGATTGCCATTTCTGACTTCCCCAGGCTGCTTTTGAGAGAAGCCAGATTAGCTCAGCAACCATATGATTCACTTAATAACTGCAGTAATTGTGGCAAAAAATGTCATAAAATGATGCATAACTCAAAGGAGTTTGTTTTAGATCTAGAAATTGTAATCCCAGCTGTTGTTATTTCGAGGATCACCTGTACACTGTATAATAGTGAGACAAAGCTTATTATCTCAAAATCTTTGCAGATTGGTCTTTAAAGCCCGTTGGAAGATTGCTTCAAACCCCATCGGCAGCAAAGGCTCAGGTTGCTTCACCTTAACACTATTGGAGACCAATGGATTTGCTTTGGGCTTGCCTTTCTTTTGAGCACTTTCTGGATTCCAAAAGAAGAGTCAGCAAATTCATTAGTGGTTTCAAAATGCTGCTTTAGGAACTGGTTTAGGTTATTGCACGATTCATAATGATCTTTTTTAAAATACATAATCATGGGGTTGTTTGATAAATTGTGTGTGATCAATACTTTGTCATGCAATATCCCATCCCCCCCCCAAAAAAAACCCCTGCAATAAATGAGACTGCTTGGAGGGCAAGCAGTCACTGTGACTATATCACATATAAGAGAACGGAAAAATGGGCTTCAGATATATGGAACACTTGTTAATGGATTAGAGAACAAAAAAACTTGTAAGTGCTACATATTGCAAAGCTGCAGCAGATCCGGAAACAGGAACAAAAGGCAACTACTGGTGTCAGTGTTGGAAGTCATGGCCTGGCTCACATCTTTCATAATTTTTTTGATTTGAACAATCAGTGGAACAGCTTGCCTCCAATAATGCCAAGGGTATTATTTTTAAATTGGGGCACTCCTGTCGCATTGGATCATCTAATATGCCCAGGCAGATGGACCAGTTCGTGACCGAGAATTAACAAGCATTAATGCCTGGATGTGATGCTCTTATAAGTTAGCCATCTCTATGTAAATACAATTTTAAAACATGTAATCTTGGAATTCTGTAGATACTATTTAGATTACTTCGAAAACTTTGTGTTTACAAGTTTATGATCGCAACTCCAATGGGAGTGGAATCCACAAAGTCGGGTTTAATACCCATGTTTTGCGTTAAATCTAGATCTGTTTTTCCCCTTTTTTGAAGATGGGAACTACATCAGCTCTTTTCCAGTCCTCTGGCAGTTCGCCAGTGCTCCAGGATCTTCGAAAGATATAGTTCAGTGGTTCTGAGATCTCATCTGCCAATTCCTTCAGACCCTCGGGGTGTTATCCATCATGTCCTGGTGATTTGAATTCATCTATGGTAGACTTGTTCACTTACCATTTTCTTCCTATTTTAACTTGTTTTCGTAATATGTTTTTTGTGATGCTGTTTTTGATAGGTTGGACTGTTTTTCCCTTTGTTTACGTATACCAGAAACAAATTGCATACCCAGGGCTGAGTTTATATCAATGCAAAACCACAAACAAGCACACAAAGTACATTATGACTTAGTAAGATATATGACCTTATGAAGGTTATAGGGTCTCCATTTTCGGAGTTTTTAGGAAGCTGTTACAGCCACTTCCTATAGATAGTTTTAACTGGTTTGCCACACATTGCAGAGTGTTGAACCAGGTAATTCTTGTTCTCCTTTCCAGTTTTATAACCCTGATTCCATTTATTCTCACCACACTAGTATGCCAACTCGCTTAACATTACAAATGGGAATGAACTATAAATATTCAAACATGTTTCTGATTTAAGATCAGAAGCATGTTCTCTGAAAGGCAATTTACTCACATCAACATCTTCCTTCAGATATGGAATTGTATTATAACACAGTTGAAATAGGAAAGCATGGAAAGGATTAAAAAATATCAAATTGAAAAAAATCAGTAATCCCGCAGCAAAATAGGATGAAAAGAGAGTTCTAATTTTCTCCCTATTTTTTTCCTATGCCTTCGCATGTATGAGACAGAAAGTTGTAGCTGATTTAGCCTCTCAACGGAATTCCCAAATTCATTTATTAAATCAGATCTCCCTAAAATGATGATGCAGAAGACGACATGCCAAAACTTGCTCCGATTCCAAAGCATGTATATAATCAATGTACAACGGCAGCCTGGAGGCATTAACCATGTTAAGTCTTTTGCAGCAAAACCCATTAATTTTGCAGCACTTCAAAGATCATTTTATTTTTACATGGCTTAGGTATTGCATGCATCTGGAGTCTGGACCACAATCAAAGAAAGCATATACACATAATTAGGCCAATGATGTGTGCCACAGGTGGCGTGAAGAACCATATCTGAGGGCACGGGAGGTGATCCCCTATGTCAGTTCCAACTGATTTTTCAACCTTTTTGGCGGTTTTCGCTCTCCCCACAGCAAAAGCAGCCCAACTGGAAGTTTACTTCTGTGCTCACTCTCAGCCTCCTTTTCAATGTCAGAAGTCTTCAGGAATTTATTCGGCTTTGGACAGTTGCAGCCAGGCCACATCTCAGCCCATTTCTTCTGCAGGCCAGGAAGGCTTTCCTGAAGGCCTGTGTAGCCAATAACAGAGCTCCGGATTGATCTAGAGCTCTGTTATCGGCTGCAGATGACTTTCCTGAAGGCCTTTTCCTTTTGCCACCCAAGCCGAAAAAGGATTGCCATCACTGAGCCAAGTTAATCTTTAAAGCACCATAGCACCCACTGCAACCGCAGATGACTTACCTGCTTAATTAGGTACATTTGTCTTTTCAAATGCCTGCTTACTAATTCCTTGTTGACAGGTTCATAGGATACAAAGCATAACTTCACTGACACAAAAGATTCAAAGACTTTTAACATTTATTTTTACAAGGCTTTTGCCTCATTGGTTTGTGAGGTTTATAAAGGTTAAATGTGCGCTACAGGTCTCAGCCCATCCATTGCCTGCAATGGAGTGGATACATTTCTGACATAAAAATGAATCCCACAGCTTTTAGGCCACCAGTTTAATCAGTTAATGTTAAGTCAAAGGATATACATATGTCGAGATTGCCAAACCTTTATCACTTTAGAAAAGAAAAGCTATGTAACACAAAAACCATGCCTCTTGTAATGTTTGCACAATCTGCATTAGTTCTTCAAGTTTTGTTAGCCAATGCATTTTGAACGATTTTAAAGGAAAAGGAATCAAAACAGAAACTTCAATGCAAATGCATTATATTCTACAAGCCTTTTTCTCTTAGGTTCCAGTTCCTCCAAAAGGCAAATGGATTCTCAGTGAGGGTTTTATCTGCAAAGGTTCCAATGCTTAGTGCGAGAGATCTACAGAAATCATTCTTAAGGAGAATTCACAGGCCCAAAAGCAATCTAACAAGTAATGCATTTCCCCTGACTAATGCTCCAGGTTTTTGCTACCCAAGATTGGCAATCAATATAGGAGCCACATCTAGCAAGCTCCATGCTTATCTGGTGAGTTGTCTTGGAAAGAGGCATTGTCTGCTGTTAAGTGCCTAGCACAGAGGGAGACAAAGTTGACTCTTCTATGACTTGTGGACTTCAACTGCCAGAATTCCTGAGCCAATCATGCTAGAAGTTCACATGTCATAGAAGAGCCAACTTTGCCTACGCCTGGCCTAGCAGTCTTTGATTCCTTCAGAGGTGAAACTGAATGTTAAATACGCTTGAAATATCAAACAACTTTCACAAGTCAAAGCCACAGATATTTTTGCAAAATAACTTTTCAGCACATCCCTAAAACAGCACAAAATGTTCAGGATCATTGATCTTGGGTTGAACAATCTGACCAGATCTGTATCCCCTGGAAGCCAATGATACAAACTCTTGAGTAACCTTTATAAAAGATTACAATGGAGAGGTTCCAAGAAATTTATTTTCCAACCACTTTTGAATTAAATGGCCACTACTCGGACAGTACTTTCAACGAAGAAAATCTGCTCAGAACAGAAACGGTATATTTGGGAGATAGGGAAGCAAAGGCGTTTACAAAAGTGTAAACACACACACAAACAACTGGAAGCCAAGTTATCAATAGTTACATGCCTGCAGCTATTTGGACAGGGTATAAAGAACAACTTGGGGGGGGGGGAGAGAGAATTATATGCAATTATTAGCACCTTGAAGAACAAGTGAGAAAAATGTGGGAAATTCTGAAAAGTGGAATCAGAGTCATATTTAAGATTTAGGGCATTTTTATTGTTAAGGCACATAGGACCCTAACACTAAGATCAAATAGAGATATGAAAGGTTTTAAATCACAATAACTGATCGCAATATGACTTTTATAACAAATCTGGCTTCTCAGGAAACTAGTTTCAGAAAATGTTATAAAGATCTTAGTCAAAAAAAGGGTAGGAGGAGAACAACTGAAGTTACATAACCTATTCCTGAATCATGACTATTTTTTTAAAATAAAAACTATGTTTTTCACAAAGAGCCCTTGGTAATTTTAGTTCCAAGAAGCACAAGAACTTTAGTGTTATTAAACTACATACATCAACAAACCGCATCAGACAACAGAGCATCAAGCTTAACATTTTTCATGCCCCAATTAAGCAAAACTGTACAGCTGAATGTGGGTTATAACAGGTTAATCCCATGTATGTCCCTATGTTCCCTGTATCTAATCGGCTTCCACCTCACAGAGGCGTCTTAATGCTCCCCATTGGAAAGGGTAACAGCAACTGCTTCAGTGTCCATTTTTGCAGGAATTCTTGGTACTTTCTTGGCAGGGCTGGGAATATGCTGGGAAAAGAGAAAGAAGCCATAGATTAGAACCCATCAAAAAACCAAAGCTGATAGTTATTTTAAATATGTGTTTCAAAACGCAATGAGAAAAATCTAATGACACACAAGGAAAGAGTAGCATAATAATAAATACATGGTTATAAATACAGTAATAACTCGTCTTACGTGGCCGGCCAGGAAGGATGTCTTTGTGACGTCAAAGCTCCGCCCATGGAATTCCCTATTGAGATTCCCCACCTCCTTTCCAGCCTCCCGACCGACCCGACAGCTCCGTGGCTCTTTTGAAAAGCTAACAGCTGGGCGGCGGGGCTTCTCAGCATCCTCCTGAACCCGAATGCCGACTCCGAACTTTTGCCAAACTTCCGGGTTCGGCGTTCGGGAGAACGCGAGAAGCCCCCCGGCTGTTTCAAAAGGCGACAGCCGGGCAATGGGGCTTCTTGGTGGCCTCCCAAACGCCAAACCCGGAATTCGGCAAAAGTTCGGGTTTGGCGTTCGGGTTCGGGAGGACGCTGAGAAGCCCCCCGGCTGTTTCAGAAAGCGACAGCCGGGCGGCGGGGCTTCTCGGCGGCCACCCGAATGCAAACTTTTGCCGAACTTCCGGGTTCGGCGTTCGGGCGGCGGGTTCGTAAGATGGAAAAAGTTCAGAAGAAGAGGCAAAAAATTTCCGAACCCTGGGTTCGTATCTCGGATTGTTCGTATGGCGAGGGGTTCGTATCACGAGGTACCACTGTACCTGAATTACATAGTACTAAATACTGTTCAGGCTGAATTCTGGGAGTTGAACTCCATGCATTTTTTAAGTTGCCAAAGTTGAAAAATGTTAGTAATGTATGGTGTAGACCAGTGATGGCGAACCTTTTTTTCCTCAGCTGATGAAAGAATGGGCACAAGCTATCTCACATGCGCGAGTGCCCACACCCATGATTCAATGCATGGGGAGGGTGAAAACAGCTTCCTTGCACCCCAGAGACTCTCTGGAGGCTGGAAATGGCCTGTTTCCCAACTTCTGATAGGCCCAGTAGGCTCGTGTTTCATCCTCCCCAGACTCCAAGACTTCCCTGGACTGGGGGAGGATAAAAACGCCCTCCCCCATCCCCTCGGAAGCTCTCTAGAAGCCAAAAATGTCCTCCCAGAGCCTCTGTGCGAATCAAAAATCAGATGGCGCACACATGCACATTTGACCTGAGCTAGGGCAATGGCTTGTGTGCCAGCAAATATGGCTCCGCATGCCACCTGTAGCACCCATAAGAACATAAGAAGAGCCATACTGAATCAGGCCAAAGCCCATCGAGTCCAGCATTCTGTCTCACACAGTGGCCCATCAATTGTACATGGGGATCTTGAGCAGAAAGAGAAGGCAAGACCTTCCCTTTCCGTTGACCCCAACAAATGGCACCCAAGGGAATCCTGCCTGCCTCAACCAACAGAGGCAGTACTTGGACATCTGTTTCAATAACCACTGATACACTTGGCATCCATGAATCGGCCATCCATGAATCCTCGTGCCATAGGCTCGCCATCACTGGTGTAGACAATTTTCAACATGCCTAATCAAGTGGTAGTTTCACTTCTCCTGACTGAAGTGCGTGGAGAGAGAACAGGTCAGGGCCCACCACATTTTCAGGGTGGCAATTTACTCTCATCTGAATAATTGAACAATGAATGGCGAAAATCCCAATGAAAACCGTGCCCTAGATTTAAAGGACATCAGTGACAATAAATTATAATTGGGTATTTATACTTTTTGGACAATAGAGCCACTAAAACTAAATACGGTACATAGGAAAAACTGAACTGTGTACATGTGTAATCTCTTTTACATTAGCTCAAGGAAGTGAGACTAGACATGATTTAATAGGATTTAAGACTCTGATTTGCTGGAATAACAAGTACAGAGACACTTTGCTACATATGTTGTTGCACAGCTCTTTATTTGGCAGGAAATAGAAATACCAATAAGAAAGTTAAGAGAAAACCAACCCACAAAATAGCAGGGAAATATGGTTAGAGAAAGCAAGCAGACTGCTGCACTCCCCCCCCCCAACCCCCAACCCCTTCCTTTGAATCACACAGACTGACCAGAACTAACATTGATAATATTTAGGGCACACAGGCTTGCATTTATACATAATTTCTATTTGGCCAAGGCTCCAACTTCATTTGGCAAAGTCATAGTTAAAAACAGCAGGGGATAGGAATTTGCAATTATGCAGTTCTAAAACCAGTCAATAAGTGCATTTGCTCTTGAATATATAAGGGAGGGAGGGAGATTATATGACTCCCCGGTTACCTCGCCAGCCAGGTTCAGATGAACTTCCACTCCTGCTTCCAGAGGTCTGTCACCGAGCATGGGACGATGGGCATATGTCCTTCTGTGCTTTTCATCCACTCGTACTAAGTACCATGTTCCCTCAAAAAGGTCGTCCACTGAACCCTGGGGGATGTAGTTTGCTATAAAGAAAAAAATAGAAGGGTGGGGAGACAGAATTTCTAAATAGGTATTTTATTCCGGGTATTCACATACTGTACTAGTCAGCATCTTTTCCGATGACTCATTTATTTGAATAAAGATAAGGTTCAAAAAATAAAAGTAAAAATTGAATTAAAGTTAACAAGTACCTACATTTTTTCTTAAAATTCTAATTCTTAAAAAAAAATACCGAAAACCTAAAGCAATCTTACACATGGACACAAAACCCCAAAAGTTATTAGACATTTGTGCTTTCTACAAATTTGCATATTTTTAGAGATAAGTCGATAGTAACAAGCCTTGTTACAAGCATTATGGCTTCTGTAATGCAGTAGGGCTAGATAGTATGTTAGTGCAACTAATGTAATTTTTAAAAAGTTATTGATCCTAATGTATTAATAACCTTCCCATTTATTGGCAAATCTCCTTAGGTGGGGAATTGTAATACATTTTATGTATCGAGATTTTTTATCAGAGTACAAAATATCTTTCTCGGATAATTCAGCTCAGATGTTAAGAGAATGGAAGCAGGGCTTAATGAAATCCTTATTAATCACAAATGGGATGGTTTTATTTCCTAGATATGGCCTAACTTATCCACAAATCTCTAACTCAATGGAAAGTTTCCTAATAATTGGTGCTCCGTCCCGGTATGAAATTCCGGGATGCGTGCGCAGCTGCATGCCCCCGATGGGCCCCTGCATGAGATTTGGCTCCTGTGCATGTGCAGCAAGCGAAATCTTGTGTGAGACGTCGTGCAAGCGAGATTTTGACTATTTCCGCCAAATGTTTGCTTCTGCGCATGAGCGGAAGCAAAAATATTGGCGTAAATCACTGAAATCTGACGCGTGCGCATTTTCACATGAGAAATCTCATGCCAAAGGACGTGCACGCTTACGCTGGATGTGCGCACACCCGCTACGGCCTCGGAGGGCACACCAGTAGCGCCGAAGATGAGCGGCCCTTCACTGCATATACCAACTATGACTTAATCAAGATCAAATATATCATAGATTCTCTACCATTTACCTAAGTGGTGAGTTTTTTCTCTCAGCATCATGTTTTCTGCAAATACTTCTGGCGAGATACATTTCCTTGAATCAAGCCTTGCTTTCAAATCAGTCAGACTTGCTATTATTTTATCCAGAGAAGAGCCTGCAGTATAAAGGACTAAGTTAAGTTTTGTTGGAAACTTTATTATAATACACAAACAGCTACAGACGTGGACATGCAAGAATAAAGCTAGTAAAACAATACTTTGATTTCCTATAGATACCCTAGAAGGGAATTATTCTGGCCTTTTTTAATGGCATTAACTCAAACTAATAAAGCAGAAACTCACATCATAAAAGTTTCCTGACATTTCTGCTGGCATAAACAATTATAACAAGACTCATCATCACACCTGAATTCTGATAAATTTTAAATCTATTCAATAAGACTAGACAGTGCTACAGATCTGTATCCTAAATATGTTCCAGACCACATGAGGCCAGAAATGCAGGATCTGTCAGAAACTTAAAGCAGCTGAATCAATATAGTTGTTTTAAAGAGACACAAGTAATACTACATTTGCACTCTGGTACAAGCCGAAGTATCTCTTTGGAATCTCATCTAAATGCTGCCCAGAAACAATTTTAAACAATTTGCTTCAGAGAAAATTATAGACGACCACAGAAGCAACTTCCTTTAGTTTTAATGTTTTGTACAAAATAGATTTACATTATACAGTGATACCTTGTCTTACGAACTTAATTGGTTCCAGGATGAGGTTCGTAAGGTGAAAAGTTTGTAAGACGAAACAATGTTTCCCATAGGAATCAATGGAAAAGCAATGTGTGCAAGCCCAAAATTCACCCCTTTTGCCAGCCGAAGCGCCCGTTTTCACACTGGTGGGATTCCCCTGAGGCTCCCCTCCATGGGAAACCCCACCTCTGGATTTTGTGATGCTGCAGGGGAATCCCCCCAGTGCAAAAACGGGCGCTTTGGCTGGCAACGGAAGTCCGGAGGTGGGGTTTCCCAGCGAGGGAAGCCACAACGAAATCACAGCATCGCAAATGTGGGTTTGTTGTTGTTGGAGGTGGGGTTACCCATGGAGGGGAGCCTCGGGGGAATCCCACCAGTGCGAAAACGGGGTGCTTCGGCTGGCAACAGAAGTCTGCAGGCAGGGCATCCCAGCGGCGGCGGGTTCGTAAGATCAAAATAGTTTGGAAGAAGAGGCAAAAAAATCTTAAACCCCGGGTTCGTATCTTGAAAGGTTCATATGACAAGGGGTTCATAAGACGAGGTATCACTGTACATGGGTGCCTCTTCCCAAACTATTGCCCCCCAGAATCATTAATTTCCTATAATATTCAGAATGATGTGAGTTAAAGATACCTGAATAACACAAAATGGAGGGAAAGACTATTGTAAAGAAGACTTGGAGGTAAGTAGTAGACTTAGAGACCAACATATGGCTTAATCACAACACTTGGAATCAAAATATAATTGCTGTAGTTGCTAAGGATTGACATTTCCTTAACTTGAATTCACCTTTCTATCTATGATCAGCAACTTTTGGCTTTCAAAGGTTCTTCAGGAAGCAACAGCATATATACATATTCATATCTCAACAATCACATGTGCTTCCTTTATAAAAAATTTAAACTCCACATTCTAAACATGTTGAATTGTATGCACTATAAACAACTACCAGTATTTACACCCAATAGGAATTCAAAATTGGCCACATCTTATTGTGTGTGCCCACATACACCTGACAGCTTTCCTCACCTGGGGTTGCATCTTGGCTAACCTTGATAGAATAGAGGGTAGCAGCAAAACCAGAACCATATGAGAAAACTCCAATCCTTTGTCCTGCCAGTTGCTGTGGAGAGTACCTGCATTTTATAGGAGTCCAGTAGTTAGCAAAATGTTTAAAGGAGGTGAAGGAAAACATGCTGTGGTTATTTATATAGAAAATCTAATTGGCTTGTTCCAGCCAATAATTCCTATTAAATAGCATTGTCCTTCTTTTCTCATTTTCCTAAATGCTCTTGGGAAAAAGCTAAGTTCATTCTTATTGCCTTTTGTTCTATTTTATGTACAATATTACATATATTTATAGGAGAGTGTCACTGGATGTTAACTTAAAACCAATATTACATCTGAATAAAAAGAAAACAGGCAGCCTTGCCATTTAAAGGTACATGCATTTTTTTAAAAAAAAATTGTTCTTTTCTGCTTCTCAAGTATTCACAATTGTTTTCTACCCGCAGAATATATTAGAAAACATTTTTTTTAAAAAGAAATATATGGATTCTTGAAACAGTACATTAATGCTGTGTAAATAACCAAGATTTTCAGTTGTAGAAATTCCTATATTGTTTCTAGAAAAAATATTTAGGGAACTTACAATAAAAATGCCATTAAAGTCTTGGGGATTTGTCTGTTTCTTGACAAATTAAACCTGAGTTTTAGGAATATGCTATTTGAATTAGTCAAATCATTTCAATGCATCTCAAACATATTCTCATCATACATACTGGGCTAACAGAGAGGCAAGGCAGCCATAGACAGATGGTGTATACATATTTCCGTTTTGATTGGAGACAAGCAAAGAGGCCTTTGTTTTTTGGCTGAAGATTTCAGAGCTAGCCTTCATAAAAGCTTTTTCCACATCTCTGTCAAAGTAGGTGTCTTCCAGTTTTAGATCTCTGAAAATAAGATGTAGAATGTAGAAATGTAGAATAAATAAAATGTAGAATAAATACATATGCAGAGTCCTTTTTTTTCACCTACGGGATGATTTGAGATTAGTGATGATTTGGAAGATGTCTTATCTACAGGCAAAGGATTTACATATATTGGGTTATCCTTAAATATGAGGAACAATCCCAAGGCTTCACAATCTAAACTCACTTGCTGGGTTATAAACTCCACTGATTTTTTTAGAAACAAAGTATTTATGAAAAACTCTATTTACTTTTATGCTACAGTTCAGCTATCATCTTGACTTGTGCAAAGAAGCTTTCTCTCACATTCTTCTACTTTATATTTTCTTTATATGCCCCTAGTGTAGTGATGGCGAACCTTTTTTCCCTCGGGTGCTGAAAGGGCGTGTGTGCATGCTATTGTTCTTCCCTTTCTTATATATAATTAAACATTTTATTTACAATAGTAAAAACTAATACAGTCATACTTCGTCTTACGAACCTAATTGGTTCCAGGGGGAGGTTCGTAAGACGAAAGGAAACAATGTAAAGTCAATTAATCCGGCGTTTGGCGGCTGCTGGGAAGCCGCACGGCTGTTTTAAAAGGTGACAGCCGGGCTGGGGGGCTTCCCAGCAGCCTCCCGAACCCCGAACCCGGAAGTTTGGCAAAAGTTCGGGGTTTGGGAGGCTGCTGGGAAGCCCCCCAGCCCGGCTGTCACCTTTTAAAACAGCCACGCGGCTTCCCAGCAGCCTCCCGAAGCCAAATGCCAAACCCGAACTTCCGGGTTCGGCGTTCGGAGGCTGCTGGGAAGCCCCGCCGCCCGGCTGTCACCTTTTAAAACAGCCGGGGGGCTTCCCAGTTCGGGTTTGGCGTTCGTAACACGAAAAAAGTTTGTAAGAAGAGGCAAATTTTTTCTGAACCCCGGGTTCGTATCTCGAGTTGTTCATAAGACGAGGGGTTCGTATCTTGAGGTACCACTGTACAAGCTAAATGTAAAGAAAAGAAAATGTAAAGCATAAAAAGTGGAGCAGAGAAGAATGAAAGAATATAATAAAAAGAAAACAAATGGATTGGGAAGTAACTTGCACAACTTTAACAAAACAAGTGTAAGCAAATGTAATCAATCTTCGTCTTCTATAAAGTTAAACAGATATTCCTTTATCCCATATCCCATTCCTTATCCATAAGCAAGTTCATAACACATAAACTTTTCAGTCCATGCTCTTGCTTTAGTAGGTAAATGTTTTTGGACACAACCCATTGTTTCAGCCACTGGTGAGAAGGCTTAGTATTTTTAACCAATGAAGAATAACCAATGAAGAATTTGGGTGACATAACTTTGCAGGTGTCAAATATATATTGCCATTAAATATAGTGTTAAAATATTTGTCATATCTTGCTTTTGTGGTGATTGTTGCATTGGGATAGTTTACCTAAATGCTTCTAGGCCATTGCAAATGTCATTTTCTTTTGAGAGTGTTGGCTCATTAAGAAAATCGTTCAGCAGCAGGCGGGCTACAGATTTCTGAACCAGTTTGCAATATGGAGAATGGAAGATTATGAAGCCAAAATCATCCAGGGTGAAGTCCTTGTCAATCCCCTCTGGAAAAAAATTAAAAAGGAGAACAATTTAAAAAATGGTATTCTAGAAATAATCTATCAAAAATTGCAAATTCCACATATGCCATTGAAAAACAGCTTATTTCCATTTAAGCAAACATGGTACTGGAATGTAAATATATTAAGTTATTTGAAGATTAAGACTCCTGAAAACAGTATTTAAAATTTACAAATCTTATCTATCATTTAACAAAATTTGACACCATCTCTCAAAAGATTCAGAATATCAACTAAACACAAACTATCACTGTTTGATTAAAGCCCCAATACACATAGGACTAAGTATTTATTTATTGATAAGCTCTAATTTTTCGTTAGTCCTGCATTCCCATGCTTTCTTTATCTATTATTTCAATTTAGCACAATTCATTGATTTAAAACACTTGCTTCTTACATTCTTATTACTTTATGACTGGAATTCCTCCTTTTCAAATACCTTATTTCCCCCATCAACTATATCTCTACTTTCTAAAAATTATCAGGTGGGCTTTCTCTTAAAAACATATAGGTCTTATGCATTATTATCTCAGGGACCGCCTTCTGCTGCACGAATCCCAGCGACCAGTTAGGTCCCACAAAGTGGGCCTTCTCCAGGTCCCGTCAACTAAACAATGCCACTTGGCGGGACTCAGGGGAAGAGCTTTCTCTGTGGCGGCTCCGGCCCTCTGGAACCAACTCCCCCCAGAGATTAGAATTGCCCCCACCCTCCTTGCCTTTCGTAAGCTACTTAAAACCCACCTCTGCCGTCAGGCATGGGGGAACTGAGATACTCTTACCCCTTGGCCTTTACAATTTTATGCATGGTATGTCTGAATGTATGTTTGGTTTTTACTTTAATGGGTTTTTAATTGTTTTTAATATTGGATTATTGTGTATACTGTTCTATTATTGTTGTTAGCCGCCCCGAGTCTCTGGAGAGGGGCGGCATACAAATCCAATAAATCAATCAAATCAAAATCAATTATTAAAATACACCTCTCAAAAACTATTATTACTCCAAATAAAGCCCTTCCTGAATCAAAATGGTATTAATAAAGTGCTACAATGTCCTTACAGTAAATATTTAGCTTTGAGATATTCTGTGTTCCTAAGTCAGTAAAAGATTTGTGTGCCATTTTCAAGTGTGGATGGGAAATGTTTTAAGTCTGTAGTAGCTTTCAATATGTTTTAGAAAAGAATAACAACCGAAAGAGAAGAAAGGGGATCCTGAATCTACAACTATGTTTTCTAGCAAGACGTACCTTTCTGCCACTGGGCATAGATTTTCTTGCGATAGACACTGTAACAATGATCCAACGCACTGAGGTAGCATTGTATGGATAGCTTGCCGTCTACCACAGGATACTCAGATACCATATCAGGTTTATAAAAGTCATATGCATGCTGCATGTGGGTCCCACGCAATCCTGTTGGGAAAGATTCACATACAAAAGAGTTATCTATTCACAAGCTGTTTTTTTCCAATACTGAGATGAACCATACAGAACTAGAGTTGGATGGGAAGTGTTGAAGAAGTGAGTAAGTACTTTCAAATTTTCATTTCTCTGAGAAAATGAAACTTGCAGTATTTAATATCCAGAGGGAGGAGTTTTATAGCATATTGTATTGTTCTCTTGATCTTTGAGCCAATTCATTTGTATAGATGCTCATGTAAATAATCCATTTGCGTCATAAGTGAAAAATGGATATGTTTAACATCCCGGCTACCATACTTGGAAAATTGCTTATGACTGTACTTTTAACAGGTAGAAAAGAGGCCATTATTCCAGGCTTGTTAGTTTGATGTTTTAAAAGTGCAAAAGTCCAAAGTAAGCAAAGCAAGTAAACTGTCAATGGATATTATTTATGGAATTCACTTGATGTGGTGACTAACTTAACCTTTATTCTGGGGTTGCACAATACAATGAGCCATAAACACTCTTTCCTCAGTTGTACTCAATCAGGGCACAAACGTATTCCAGAAACCTCTGCCCTTCCTGCCTTACTCTCATGTGAGATTGCCTTTATTTCATCCCTAACCTATCCGAGAGACTGTTTAAAGTTAGCCTTAGTTGTTCCAGTGTTTAAAACAATTTACCCTACTTTAGTGAGAAAAAACCTGCAGTTACAATCGAATATTCTTCAGCAACCATCAGTCAGCTAGTCTCACCTTAGGCGTGGGATCAGCAAGCATCACTTAGATACACGTGCCAAATCCCTTCTGGTCCCTGGGCACTGCTTTCTAAAGCCATTCTGAAGACCAGACCTTTCAATTTTATCTTTCCCCATCCACGTTAACTTTCCTAGTTAAATCCTGTCTTGAAGGCTTGGATCAGCCTGAATCCTAGACTTAAAATCACAAGGGAGTTCAAAATTTGTTTCCAAGCGAGACAATTGTTAAGAGAATCCCCCCCACTATTTTACAACCCCATTTGCCACAGTTGTTAATGAATCACAACAGATGTTAAGTCAGTAACATATTATTAAGTGAATCTGGCTTTCCCATTGAGTTTGCTTGCCAGAAGGTTGACAAAACATATGACCCAGAGATAGTGCAATAATCATAAACAGCAACTGAATTTTGATCACGTGAACATAGGGATGCTGAAATGGTTGTAAACATGCCAAAGGCTCACAAGTCTCTTGTTTCAGTGCGGTTGTAACTTTGAACAGTCACTAAACAGACAGTTGTAAGTCGAGGACTATGTGTAATGGCTGAATGGTGATGCTAGTGAATAAAAGCTGTTTTTAAAAGACACATTTACTGCTTTCTGGAATAACCTGCTGATCAGTTCTGATTTGGCAGAAATGCTTTGAGCAGGTGCTTTCAGATTTTTATTGGCAATTTCAAAGCAGCTATAAAATCATTCCGAAAGGTTAATTAACAATTAGCTGATGGTCGAGTTTTCTTTGACACACCTGAGCAAAACGAATGGTACTAGGTCTGGGCAGGTTTTGATAGGTGGACAGTCTATCCATCTTTCAAAAATCCCTGATTCTTTCATTCCAGTAGAACCCACTGAAAGAGCAGGCTGATACTTGATGGAAGGGGAGAAAAATAAATCTTGATGAATCCAGTAATCCCTATCCTTAGCATACCCTATGTAATTCCATTTGCTGACCTGTATGTGCCAGGATAAGGATTACTATTAGGTCAACAAAAGCTAGAATATGCTACTATGGGTTCAAGGACTTTTAAGTACTTTATCTCAGCCAGGTGAAAGAACCTCAAAGAAATGCCCTGGACTTGCGCGTCAGGCACAACTAGCCAAAAAACTCTGATCAAAGTTAAACCCTAGAGTCCTTGGTGCTCTGAGCCTGGTTTATTGCCTAATTAAATGACCTCATCACTGGCATAACCTTACTTAGCTGGGTAATGATATGGCTGCAAGCAAACCATTAAATCTGGAGAGCAACAAGGACTCACAGTTCAACCCTGAGGTACATATATGTGCATATGTACTTCAGGCAGCATATAAATCTAATAAATGAATAAATAAATAAATATGTTGAAAGTTAAACTAACCAGATATACGAGTGTAGAACTGGAACTGAGTTGGCTAAGTGTGTCGTGTGAACTTGACCTTTAATGTGAACACATAATGTAATGGGAAGTGTTTTTAATAGGAAAGTGAACACAAGAACAAGGGGACACAATCTGAAGTTAGTTGGGGGAAAGATCAAAAGCAACGTGAGAAAATATTATTTCACTGAAAGAGTAGTAGATCCTTGGAACAAACTTCCAGCAGACGTGGTTGGTAAATCCACAGTAACTGAATTTAAACATGCCTGGGATAAACATATATCCATCCTAAGATAAAATACAGGAAATAGTATAAGGGCAGACTAGATGGACCAGGAGGTCTTTTTCTGCCGTCAGTCTTCTATGTTTCTATACTAGCTGGATAAGCAGCATTTCTTTTAGAATAAGTGGTAACAGAGCACTAACCTCGTTCAAAAATGAGGGGTGCATTTGGACCCACAAGCATAGCAACAGCACCAGCTCCTCCAGTTGGTCTGGCATTCCCAGTGGCATATACAGCTATGTCTCCAGCAACAACAAGTGCGTAACGCCCTGAAAAAATACAAATACAAGCTATGAATGGACTGCATCAAGATTATGAGAAATGTCAGTTGTGACAACCTTATGCTAACCGAAACCTCCCTATCGAGAGTTATTCAACCTGCAACTATTTTAATCAACTGCAACCATTCATTTCTATGTTTAGCATATAAAATCCTATTAAGAATTTCTGATTATATTGTGTTGACACATATCCTGTTATACAAATTTGCATTTTGTATAGGAGGACAAGTGTGAGCGTTTTTAAGTGGCATTTGTGCCAATAACAAGGAAGTAGCATGGAGGAAGATTAAGTCTAGATTAGTTGCCATAGAACTTGCAGGATAAGCAGAAAATGTTTGTAGGATAATACCTTAAGATGATGCTGGATTTCTTATGAGATATTATCTCACAGAATATTCTTACATTTCAACTTAAGCTGACCTCCCCATTATAAACCTGTCAGTTGCTACACTTCGTGGCACTTATCAAGAGTTTTGTCTTGAAAATGTTTCTAGTGCAGCAAGAACTACTATAAAAGCTACTCAAAGAAGTGTGGTTTGACAATCAGAATTTATCCTATTTTGCAGATAGAACAATGACTAGCCTAATTGTTATCTTTTGGGGGATTATAATGCTTTTCATGCTTCACATATCAGGATTCAAACCTCTATCGTCACCCAGATAATTTCTGATACCTCCACATGTCAACATTGCACCATCCTATTTCATATAGTGTTGCAATCAGCAAGTATTTTAACTACTTTATTAAGACTTGGCTAGAAGCATTCATCATTAGTTCCTCCCATAGATTCACACTGATACTGTAATAATTAAAACCTTTTTAAAACAATCTTCTGCAATGTAAACAACAACAAAGGATTTGGCAATGCATTACATCTCTGGATTTCTATAACATTTCTAACAAGCTGTGGCTAAGAGGCAATAATTGAAATACAGTGATCCCTTGATCATCGCGAGGGTTCCGTTCCAGGACCCCACGCGATGATCGATTTTTAGCGAAGTAGCGGTGCGGAAGTAAAAACACCATCTGCGCATGCGCAGATGGTGTTTTTACTTCCACTGCCGCCCGCCCTTCGCCCGCCCACCCCGTTGCTCGCGCCTGGGGTGCGCGCGCGCTTGGGGACACCCCAGCTCCGCTTCCCAGCTGGGAAGCGGAGGTGGGGTGTCCCCAAGCGCGCGCGCTTTCCCCAGCAACGCGCACGCGGTGGGGACACCCTAGCTCCGCTTCCCAGCTGGGAAGCAGAGGTGGGGTGTCCCCAAGCGCGCGCGCTTTCCCCAGCAACGCGCACGCGGTGGGGACACCCTAGCTCCGCTTCCCAGCTGGGAAGCGGAGGTGGGGTGTCCCCAAGCACGCGCGCTTTCCCCAGCAACGCGCGCGTGGGGACACCCTAGCTCCGCTTCCCAGCTGGGAAGCGGAGGTGGGGTGTCCCCAAGCTCGCGCGCGCCGCCCGCCCGCCCACGCTGTTGCCAGCTCCGCTTCCCAGCTGGGAAGTGGCCCCAGCAATGCGCGCGCGGGTGGGGACACCCTAGCTCCGCTTCCCAGCTGGGAAGCAGAGGTGGGGTGTCCCCAAGCGCGCGCGCTTTCCCCAGCAACGCGCACGCGGTGGGGACACCCTAGCTCCGCTTCCCAGCTGGGAAGCGGAGGTGGGGTGTCCCCAAGCACGCGCGCTTTCCCCAGCAACGCGCGCGCGCGTGGGGACACCCTAGCTCCGCTTCCCAGCTGGGAAGCGGAGGTGGGGTGTCCCCAAGCTCGCGCGCGCCGCCCCGCCCGCCCACGCTGTTGCCAGCTCCGCTTCCCAGCTGGGAAGTGGCCCCAGCAATGCGCGCGCGGGTGGGGACACCCTAGCTCCGCTTCCCAGCTGGGAAGCGGAGGTGGGGTGTCTCCAAGCGCGCGCGCTTTCCCCAGCAACGCGCGCGCGGTGGGGACACCCTAGCTCCGCTTCCCAGCTGGGAAGCGGAGGTGGGGTGTCCCCAAGCTCGCGCGCGCTGCCCGCCCGCCCACGCTGTTGCCGGCTCCGCTTCCCAGCTGGGAAGCAGAGCTGGGGTTTCCCGCGCGCGTGCCGCCCGCCAGCCCACGCCGTTGCTCGCGCTGCCGCTGGGGTCTTACCGGGGCAAGAGGGGGAAGACCCAGGGAAGCCTCTGCCCGGCGGGGAAACTCCACCATCTACGCATGCGTGGGAGGGCACGCATGCGCAGATGGTGGAGTTTACTTCCGGGTTGAAAACTCGCGATATAGCCCTTTCGCGATGCTCGAGGACGCGAAACTCGAGGGATCACTGTACATATCCAGAAAATCTTGATATGTATTGACTAGGTGTTAAGCACCAAGGTACTTTTGTGGAGGGTTTTGGAAACTATATCTTTTTCAATTTCAATTTACTCAAGGATTTGGGTTGCCCCAGATGATCACACCTACCATCCCAGGAACTAGATTCCAGCCAGTTAATGGCATTGAAGAGTGCAGCTGTGCCTCCATAGCATGCATTTGTTGTGTCAATGCCCTCCACATCTGTGTTACCAGATTCTTCAAAGAGCTGCATCAGGACCGTTTTTACAGATTTGGATTTGTCGATGATCGTCTCGGTTCCAACTTCAAGTCTTCCAATGCAGTTGTAGGACAGACTGTTCCGCTCCATCAGCTTCTGGACTGCAGTGAGGCAAAGTGAATTGATGTCCTCTCTGTCAGAGCAGAAGCCCATCTTGGATTGTCCCAAGCCAATGGTGTATTTGCCTGCGTCCACTCCATCGAATTTCTCTAGCTCTACCTGGTCAACATATTGGGAAGGAAAATAGATCTCCAAAGCTACAATTCCCACATCTTTTGGCCAACAGGCTTCAGCATTCACAGGTAGAGATCCAGGCATATTGGTGTGTCTAAAAAAAAGGGGGTCATAGTTTTATGCCAATGTACAATACTGATTTTTTTTAGTTTGAAAAAATCAATAATCAAATATTTGACACAATAATTGTCAAGAACATATATTATCTGTTACACAATTTTAAGCGATTCCAGACACATCTAGTAAACAGAATACAGCGTTCCCTCGATTTTTGCGGGGGATGCGTTCCGAGACTGCCCGCGAAAGTCGAATTTCCGCGAAGTAGAGATGCGGAAGTAAATACACTATTTTTGGCTATGGACAGTATCACAAGCCTTCCCTTAACACTTTGAACCCCTAAACTGCAATTTCCCATTCCCTTAGCAACCATTTAGATTATTACTCACCATGTTTATTTATTAAAGTTTATTAAAAAAAATATTTATTAAAGGCGTACGAAAGGTTGGCGATGACCTATGATGTCATCGGGCGGGGAAAACCGTGGTATAGGGGGGAAAAACAGCGAAGTATTTTTTAATTAATATTTTTGAAAAACCGTGGTATAGCCGTTTCGCGAAGTTCGGACCCGCGAAAATCAAGAGACCACTGAACTTCATATAGAAATGTATTCTTCTGCTTCAATTGATGCTATATATGTCATTCACTTTCTAATTCTAGCCTATTACAGTGATCTCAAGCTTGTTAATTTTAAAATGTGTGGATTTCAGCTGTCAGAATTCTCCAGCCAATCATGCATCCATACAATTGTGTGGAATTTCATTATTTTAATAAGAATTTGATTTTTTTTAAAAGCAAATACTCATTTTGCTTTGTCTTTTAAAAGGATAGACCATCACATTTCTTGCACTGAAAAAGGATATGTTCTCGCTACTCTATAGATGCACATGTAACTTGTTTCGATTCACATCTATTAATAATATCCAAGATGAAAAAAGAGCAAAAATACTGTCAGAATATTGGAAAATACAATTTTGCATTCTTCCCCTAAACAGCAAAGAGCAAAAACATAAACCACAGTAACAAAATGTTAATGCTATTCCTTTTCATAAAGATACAATTACCTACTGGAATTCAGAAATATATAATACAGTAGCCAGTATATATACATATACTGTAAGTATATACTAAGTAAGTATATATATATACTACATATACTATTTAACAGTATTTTTAAAAAAATCACTATATCTGCTGGAATATCATTTTTTCTTTTAAAATTATGAAACATAATGGGAAGAAACAAACATACAGGAGAGAAATGCCAAGAATGTTAAATAAATTAAGAAATATATAATATAATGTAATGCAATGCAATGCAATGCAATGCTATGCAATGCTATGCAATGCAATGCAATGCTATGCAATGCAATACAATATAATATATATAACTATATGCCTGTTAACACCTAGTTTATATTTCCACATACTGTAGTTGGCAGAAAACTTTAAATAAAAAACAAGTGCATATCATACAAAAGTCTCTATTCTGTTCAATGACTCATGCCCTACTGGCAGGTCTACTCAATAGCTCTTTGCTACTACTTGAACACCACCACTCTTGAAGAGGCAATTCCAAGAATCACCTACAGTGGTACCTCTATTTAAGAATGCCTCTTCTTAAGAACTTTTCTAGATAAGAACCAGGTGTTCAAGATTTTTTTGCCTCTACTTAAGAACCATTTTCTACTTAAGAACCCAAGCCTGGAAAAATTTCCTAGGAAATTTGAGAGCGGCACGAAGGCCGGGCCATTTTCCTGCCATTCCCCCTTTAATCCTGGCCATCTTGGGCCAGAGGAGCCTTTCGGTGGCGCTTAAGTTGGCTTTGGCAGCCTAGAGCGAACGAAACACTTTCCTTTCTCTGGGTGCTTGGAGAGGGAATAAACCACTTTGCTGTGGTGACTCCCCTATGCTGCGTCTCATACACCCAGCATCAGGTTGCCTCCTGGAGAGTCTGGGTGCGGAAAGGCAAAAGGGGGCCCTTCACCCTGGCCAGATCAACTCGGCTTCAGCCAAACCGAGAAGTCACTACAGTAAAGGAAAGGCGCCAGCTACAAAACAAGTGAGTGAGAAGAAAGGGGAGTCCTTTGACATGGGAAGGAAGAGACAGCAGGTAGCGGCGGCAGCAGCTTCCTTTCGGTCTAAGGAGCAGGAGGTTCCTCCTTCTTGCTGGTCTGGGTTTCTCTCTTTGGCACTGTGTATGGGAGGCAGCCTGGCACTGGGTGTATGGGAGGTGCATGCTCCTTCTCACTGCCTTAGAGTCCCTCTTTTTTTTTAAAGCCTTAAAGTTTTGGATTGTTTTGATTTCCCTAACTTCACCTTCTTCCTTCGGCAGCGACTGTCTTCCTCCTCTTCTTCTTCCTCCTCCTTCCACCCAAATTGAGAGCTTTTATTTCTTTCCTAATGGGTTTGCACGCATTATTTGCCTTTACATTGCTTCCCATGGGAAAAATTGCTTCCACTTAAGAACGTTTCTACATAAGAATTCTACTTAATAGAGCCGGGGTGGCGCAACAGGTAGAGTGCTGTACTGCAGGCCACTGAAGCTGACTGTAGATCTGAAGGTCAGCGGTTCAAATCTCATCACCGGCTCAAGGTTGACTCAGCCTTCCATCCTTCCGGGGTGGGTAAAATGAGGACCCGGATTGTGGGGGTAATATGCTGTCTCTGTTAAAAAGTGCTATTGCTAACATGTTGTAAGCCACCCTGAGTCTAAGGAGAAGGGCGGCATAAAAATTGAATAAATAAATAAATAAAATAAATAAGAACCTGGTCACGGAATGAATTAAGTTCTTAAGTAGAGGTACCACTTTATTTCAAATTCACAACAGTAACCTGCAGTAAGTCTTCTTACATTTTTCTTACTTTTTCTATATCGGCTTGATTTCTTTCTGCCACTCCCATTCCTCTTTACACTGTTTTCTTTCCAAACCACAGAGTCAGACAAACCAACTGGCCTTTGTCCTACTTATTCTTGAAAAATAAATTTATATTCTAATGAACTAATTAAGGAATTACAACAGCAGCAACAACAACAGAGTTTAAATAGTTATGGCCTTCAGGAACAAAGAGGCAGCATTGGCAGCTATTCAAAGCAGAAATTAACATGATTATCAATGCCGAAAGATAATTGTCTGAATTGTGCTTAACTCATGGGTTTTTATATTAGTGATTTCCCCAGGAGAATATAGGTATTGGTTGTTTTTTCCCTTTCAAAGATATATTTACAATTTTTTAAATTTATTTTACTAGGCTTATTAATTGATTCAGAGTATTTTATAATTCTACTATGGGCAAGAGTAGTTTATAATCCTACTACAGGCAAACAAGATTAAAACAGCAATATAATCAGCAAGAAACAATTCTATATAAAACATTCCTATTCAAGGAATCATATTGTTATATAGCCATGTATTCTTACACAAACTACATACACACATTCTGTACATCAGAATTTTACAGTATGTGCTTTTTCACCTCAAGAGAAACTGTACCAGATCGACAGCTGGTTTTTTCCCCACTCACAACATAAAGCATTTTGTAAAAATACAATTTGCAAGTTTATATAAAAATAAAGCAACCAAGTATGTTACTTGAACACCCGTCTTCAGCAGAAAGACTGAAAAATATATTTGATGCATTTCTCTACACTTCTGAAGAAATGTACAAACAACAAACATTACACACACAAAAAGGCAGAACAGTGACAAGACCCCAAACAGCAAGGAACATAAAAATCTAGAAATCAATTCAACTTTAACCGTTTCAAATAAAATACTGCAAGCCTACCGGTAAACACAGACACAAAATGAAATAACACTTGGCCTATAAAGGACTCTATTCTATTCTATTCCTATTCTATTCTACACACACACACACACACAATGTAATCACACTTGCCCAATAAAGGATTCTATTCTATTTTATTTTATTCTACATATATACACACTACAAAATGCAATCATACTTGGCCAGTAAAGGACTCTATTCAATTCTATTACTATTCTATTCTACACACACACACATTGCAATCATACTTGGCCAATAAAGGATTCTATTCTATTCCTATTCTATTCTACACACACACACACACACACACACACACACACACACACACAAAATGCAACCATACTTGGCTAATAGAGGATTCTATTCTATTACTATTCTATTCTACACACACACACAATGTAATCACACTTGCCCAATAAAGGATTGTATTCTATTTTATTCTATTCTACACATACACACACACAAAATGCAATCATACTTGGTCAATAAAGGACTCTATTCTATTCTATTACTATTCTATTCTACACACACATACACACACACACACACACAATGTAATCACACTTGCCCAATAAAGGATTCTATTCCTAGTCTATTCTGCACACACACACACAAATGTAATCACCCTTGGCCAAAAAGGATTTTTAGCTGCTCCAAGTCCTCGGAGAGGGGCGGCATACAAATCTAATATATTATTATTATTATTATTATTATTATTATTATTATTATTATTATTATTATTATTATTATTATATTCCTATTCTATTCTACACAATACACACACGCAAAATGCAACCATACTTGGTCAATAAAGGATTCTATTCTATTACTATTGTATTCTACACATGCACATACGCACACCCACGCACACCAATGTAATCACACTTGGCCAAAAAGGATTCTATTCTATTCTACATGCACACAGACAGAGAGAGAAAAACCAAAAGTTAGGATCTGTAGTTCAACGTCCGGCGCTACATTTGCTTCTATTGCAGAAACAGAAACGGATTTCTTCTCGATTAAACTTGTTTGAAAATCAGCCCACCCATTCTGGGCAGAGGAGGTTGCCCGCTTCCTCCAAAAGCCCCAGGCGGACCGGGCTTCGGCTCCTACCCTTCCAAGACCCATGGGGCTTGGAGTCCGGCACATCTGAGGCGACGAGGGGGAGATCCATGGGCTTCCGAGTCCGCCTAAGCACCCTTCGCGTTTCTCCCCCGGAAGACAGTCGGGCGAGAGAAGGCGCCTCTCCGCCGCTAACCGCGCGATGCCCTTGGCCGCCGCAGCCGCCTCCTTGAAAGTGCCCAGGGATCGGCGGAGGGGAAGAAAGGAGATGCCGGCTCTGCTTCCCCCCGTCGTCCCGTCCAGAGCAGAAAAGCCGCCGAGGGAGAGGACGGTGAGAGGCTTCCGCTTCCCCCTCGTCTCCACCACAGCCTCCCGACCCCCGGGCAGCCTTAGAATCCCAGCCGCCAAGGCCTCCCCATGCCCGGCCACTCACCCGCAGTGGAACCCCACCGCCGGCTCCGGCAGACACCGCGAGCCGCTGACCGCGCATGCGTACATGTCATGCCTTTTTCCTCCCGTCAGAACCGGCACGGTCTTCTTAAAAAAGCCAGCGCCCGCGCGCGCACCTCCTCTTCCCTCCCTCCCACCCACCCTGCCTCCTGCTCCTCCTCCTCCGCGGAGCCACGCCCCCCTGCTTCATTCTGACGTGCCCACCCAGCTTCTGCGCGACACGCCTCTCCCACTGAAACCGGGAGTCCCTCGGACGCTGCCCACCGGGCAGACGCCGTTTCGTGGCTCGCGCGGCCGCCCCTCCCTTTTTTGCCCCCCTAGGGCGGCCCCGCCCGCACGCCTTTACCGGGTCGCTGAGGAGCGAAGCTGAGGAAGCGAGTCTTAGCTGGAAGCTGTTGGATTGTTTTCGCTTGAAATAGGGCGACAACGAACCCGGAGAAGTCTTCTCCGTGCATAAGTGCACCAGCGTCCCCTGTCCTAATGTTTCTCTCTTACTAATATCATGTATACAAACATTGTTATATCTTTGAAAATTACCAATATGTACCTGACTGGGTAGGTAGGTAGGTAGGTAGGTAGAGAGACAGACTGACAAGAAATAAAAGGAAGGAAGGAGGAGAGGAAGGAAAGAGAAAGAAAGAAAGAAAGAAAGAAAGAAAGAAAGAAAGAAAGAAAGAAAGAAAAAGACAGAAAAATCGGGGGGTTTCGGATTCACCAATGTGCCATTGTTTCATCTTGGATAATTATTGACAGAGCGTCCTTAACATTATTAAGATGAGTTCATATTGGGTTTTTTAGGCCTGCCTACTTGCATTTTATATTAGGTTGCGCTCCAGATGCAATAGAACAGAAATAGAAGTAATATAAATATAAATAGAATTCTTTTTTGGTCAAGTGTGATTGGACACATAAGGAATTTGTCTTTGGTGCCTATGCTCTTATTGTACATAAAAAAAGACAAGATACATTCAACAACAGAGTTGGAAGGGACCTTGGAGGTCTTCTAGTCTAACCCCCTGCTTAGGCAGAAAACCCTACACTACTTCAGACAGATAAGTTATCCAACAACTTCTTTAAAACTTCCAATGTTGAAGCATTCACAACTTCTGGAGGCAAGCTGTTCCATGGATTAATTGTTCTAACTCTCCGGAAATTTCTCCTTAGTTTTAAGTTGCTTCCTTAGCAATACAATTGCCCTGGAATTTTCTGGAGGTCAATCAGAATTGAAAGAGTTCCCATTGTGGATGGTAATCGAAAACCAACAAAGTTGCTTTAGATGTTTAATCAGAGGTATGTAATCCATTATCCCCAAAATCTAATTGTGGGCTCTTAGCCTCTCAAAATATTTTAACTGAATTATATGACAGAACCTATGGCATTCATCAAGAATCAAAACAATACATGCTCCTTTATTGCCTGATGGCAGTTGTAATCCAATTCTAGGATATCCCTAGTTAAGACTATAACTCATGATCTGTTTCTTAGGCTAGCATCTTAACCCCTAGCCTAGATCAAACTGGCTACTTTACAAACTGCATTTGCCTAATTCAGAGCTCTGAAATGTGTATAGGACTTTCTAAAGGAAGATCTTTCTTTCATTGCATGTTTCTTTGATCCACAAAAGGATTTCCACTTCTTTTATTAATTAAGCCACTTAGTTTAGTTTACAAAATGAGTGCAAGCTTCCAATTCTCCTACAGCAGATTATTAAATGATTACAGTTGTGATTGAATGCATACCTCAATAGCCACCTTAAGCAAATGATAGGACTTCATCAAAATGGTTTTGCAAAAGAGACTAGAATTTGCACCCTCGAGTTTAGTACATGTTTACCTTTACTCAACTTTGGTACCGTTAAATGTGCTGATGTTGCACTAAGATTGGAGGACTGTGCAAACAATGCTTATTACTCAATTTCAGAGTTTTGCATCATTGGTCTGAGAAATCAAAAAGCAAATGTTCATACAGTTACACAGTGTGCTGTTTCCTGGAAATCATTAAATGGGGGCATAGCTTGATTACAAACAACTTGGTACATGTACCAAATGTTCTTTGTTTTTTGAATTTCAAATACAAACGCAGTCTACTGGACAGTGTCACCCTGAGGACAGATCAAGACAGGTAGACAACAGACCCAGTTTGCCACAAAGTAGATGTCAATAAAACAATATTTTGTTCTCAGTTTGAAAAAATGCTCTCCAAAGCCTCTCTTCCCTAACAATAAAGCTTTTGTTGCATGTAGTATTGTAGTACTGTACTACATAATGTTTATCAAATTTGGCAACTTCAAGCTGGCTGGCTGGGGAATTATTGGTGTTGAAGTCCACACATCTTAAAGTTGCCAAGTTTGAGAAATACTGGTGTAAGTAGAACTTCCCAGTTTAGAAAGAAACAAAGGAGGTCTAATAAAATAAAGTCAAGAAAGCGAGCATTGGGGAATAGAAGAGGTTCTAAATGTGTCATAGGTGGACAAGATGCTGTAGAAGCCAATGTGTTTGCCAGCTGTGGCAAATATGCATTCTCAATCATTTGTATAAGGAACAGATCAGAGCTTCAAAAATTGTAATAGTTAAATTATATTAAATTGTTTTAAATTAAATTAAATTCAGATGTGAAAAAAGTTATTAAATGTCCTTGACCATTGACCATTTATTTAATGACCATTTGAAATTAGGATGGTTCTGAAAGGAATGACTTAAAACTAATCCTCAGACTTATGACTGTTGCAGAAGTCACATGATCAAAATTTGGGCACTTGGCAACAAGATGTGTCTATGGATGGGTTGCAGCATCCTTGGGTTAAGCGATTGCCATTTACAATATTCCCAGGCAGCTATCAATAAAGTCAGCAGGGAAAACTGGATTAATTTAACAGCCATAGCAAAAAAAAAAAGTCATAAAACTAGATTTGGCTCACTTAACAACCATATAATTTAGCAACAGAAATTCCGGTCCTAATTCTGATTGTAAATTGAGCAGTAGCTGTAAGAGGGCTCACAAACTCCTATTTTTTATCAGTGCTCTGATAAACTTACTACTAGCTTTTACATTTTGAGAGTGGAGCCAAAGTCATTGCTTTCGCCTGAAAAATAGAGCATTACTGAGGGCACTTCCATGGAATACTGAGAGGTTTTAAAGCCCTAGCTTCTAGCAAGAGTACTTAGACTTATATACTGCTTCACAGTGCTTTTACAGCACCCTCTAAGCGGTCAGCCTATTGCCCCCAACAATCTGGGTCCTCGTTTTACCCATCTCAGAAATATGGAAAGTTGAGTCAACCTTGAGCCTGCTGAGATTCATTCTACCAAATTGCAGTCAACTGGCAATTAGCCAAAGTGACCTACCTGCAGTACAGCATTCTAACCAAGAAATGGAAATAATATTTTGTCAGTGGCTCAATTTCCAATTATTGAGAACCAGCCTTTAGCACAATTTATATTCCAAGAAGGAGTTTCATAGAAGGCCTATGGCTGTGATGGCGAACCTATGGCACATGTGCCACAGGTGGCATGCAGAGCCCTCTCTGCAGGCATGCGAGCTTTTGCCTCAGCTCAGTTCCACCGCGCATGCGCTCATGCACCTCCCACCAGCCAGCTGATTTTCAGGGCTCTGTCACACATGTGTGTGTGGGAGTGTGACGTGTGCAGGAGGCATGCATGAGGGAAGGCCACATGTGCACTGCATTATGTGTTATAAGTACAGGGAGGTCTGTCAGGCCCAAGATGAGGGAGTGCGGGCACCTCCCATTTTTGCTCCCAGGAGGCTGCTGGGGGGGGGGGGGGGCTATCAGGGCCAAAATGGGACATGAGGGGTATGGTGCAGCCCCCCTGAAGCTTGTTTTTGGAAGCTACAGGGAGGCAGCAGGGAGGCCTACTAGGACCAAAATGGGGCCCTGTAAGGGGCCATGTGCACATGCTCAGGAGGGCTAAGTACACAAAGTGGTGCTTATGTGTGGCAGAGATCATAAAATCAGCTGGCTGGTGGGAGACGGAGCTGAGCTTGGGTGACTGCTTGCGTGCCCACAAAGAGGGCTCTGTGTGCCACCTGTGGCACACACGCAGCGATGGGCTCCTACGGGTACGGTCAGGTATGCAGAACCGGTAGTAAAATTTTGGTCAGGTATGCAGAACCAGTAGAAAAATTTTGAATTTTTTTCTTTTTTTCCCTTCTGGGCGCTGGGTATATTTTTCCTATCACAGTAAATGAGGTTGAATGTGTATAATTTTAAAAGAGCTGTGTGTTGTGTGTGTGTGTACATACACACATAGTTTATATAGTAGATAATGTATATTTTTGTATGTCTGTGTGTAATATGTATGTACACATATGGCATACATGCATAGAATTAAATATTATATTTTGGATGTTCAGTAATAGTAAATAGGGAAATTTTATCTCTTTAAGGTGTGGAGAGGCCAGGCACCTTAACCCTTGATGTGAATGACGTCAAGTCATATGACCTTTAAGCTACCCCCCAGTCACATGGCTGGCAAGCTACACCCACAAAATAAGTCACACCCATAGTGTGGTAGTAAAAAAAATTTGTAGCCCTTCACTGCATACATGCCATAAATTTGTCATCATGGGCCTAGCCCCAAGATCACTTTATAGTTTCCTATCCAAGTAGTGTATTAATTAATTAATTATATTCTATTTATAAGCCGCCCATCTTCTGACAGATTCAGGGCGGCGAGATCTGATGCTGTTGACTTTCCAAGCTCAACAGACCTTAGCGAGATCTGATGGTATTGAGTTTCCAAGCTCACAGTCATCCAGGTGCTGCCACCTACTAATAGCAAATCATAAACCAGGAGTGGTCAACCACTGAATCAAAGTATACCTTTTCCCTCAAGTATCCCCCTTCTTCCCTATGATAAGCGAAAGCCAATCATATCATAGCTTACTTGTAATGTGAAGTGTAAACTTAACTTAAAACTAGATGTCAAACCATTGTGGCAACATTGTACTAGTTCTATTTTCAAAGCATAGTATTGTGAAAAGAAAGTGGAAAATATGATTCATGCAGATATGCTCTCTGAGTTTTTATAGATTTATGTAAATTCTCTGGCTTTGTTGCTCAGGAAACATAGGACATATTAATCTTGTCACTTGCCATCTTTTCATTCTGCAGCATTAAAACCTGTCCCTTTTCTATAGTCAAGCAAAGGCCACATTATTAAATGTTTTATACAACATACAGTTAAATCTCCCTTCGGGTGTGGGTGGACTTGAACTTTAATCAGACCAGAGGCTCTGGAGGTGGAATTCTTCTCCTTAAGTATCAGTATCTAGCTGAACTTGCTTGATGACAAAAAACTGAACCATGATGATTTGTTAGAATCTGGACAGGAGGCCAGCAGGCCCCAAAGCTGTAAACTAGACAGGGAAGTGGGGGGGCGGGGGGAATCCTGGAAGAAAATATTGCAAAGCACTTTTATACTGTTGCCAAACTCATAAAAGCATGTGTTCATAAAATTCTTGAGAGTGGAGTTTGACTTTACATGATAATTTTATTGCTCCCCTATGCAATCTGAATTTAATCCCTTAGCTACTTAGAAATCCATCATTTGGCAAGTTTTAAAACCTTTGGACTTTAATTCTCAGAATGCCCCAACCACGCTGGCTGGAGAATTCTGGAAATTGAAGTCTACAAAGTCTTAAACTTTCCATGGCTAGATACAATTGAACACCATCTAAAAATAAAAGATAGGCATGTAGCAATTCTACATAGGCTGAATTGACTAAACAAGCTACCGTAAGTGTTTCCCAAACTGTGAGCCACAGTCCCCTAGATTGCCACAGGATATTTTATTATTTCATCAATAGAACGGTCCTAATCTATCTATCTATCTATCTATCTATCTATCTATCTATCTATCTATCTATCTATCTATCTATCTATCTATCTATTGTATTTGTATGCTACCCCTCTCCGAGGACTCGGGGGGCTCACAACATATCAAAATAATAAACTGTTGTGGTTCCGTCTGAGGCCCCTCAGGGAACGGCTGATCTTCTGTCGGTTTCCAGCTCAGAGGGAGAGGCTGAGGAACAGGAGGTTCAGGCAGACGAGGAGGAGGAATCCCAGGCTGAAGAAGAGGGAGGACAGCCAGAGTCCCACCAGGGGGAGCTCTCCCCAGCAAGCAGCCTGGATTCCTTAGAGGAAAATGCACAAGCCATAATTGATCTGCGACAGAGAAGAGCTACTCAGAGAAGGGAGCAATTGGCTAAGTACTTTCAGCATTAAAGAGGCAACAGCTGGGTTTGGGTGTGGTGCTCTTTGGAAAGGCTAAAAGGCAGACCCACCCTTCCTGGCTTGTGGAGTTTTATCTTTGAGAGTCTTGGGACCTGGCTGTGAACTTTGGCGTCTTGGAATCCTGGTTTGTGCCTTTGACTATTGAAACCTTGGGGGGGGGGGGTGCCAGCAAGAAGCTTGCTGTATTGTCTGGACATCAGAACTCTGCTGTAACGTATTATAGCCTGTCTGTTGGGAAGAACAGGTTTTCCTCTGTGTTTATTTTTTCCAGCTATAAAATACTTTTGGCTTTTACCAGAGTGTCTGGCTGTTTTTTCCAGTTGGTGTTGAGGTCTGGGGGAACCCAGACAGAACATAAACAATATACATATCTACAAAATCCAATTAATAGAGCTAAAAAACTTTAAAAACTCTAATAACATTTAAAATCATTCATTCCCATTCACACAGCAAGACATACTAGACTCGTCGGCCAGAGGGCTAGGGTCTAATGGCCCCAAGCCTGGCAACACAAATAGGTCTTTAAACTTTTATGGAAGGCAAGGAAGGTGGGGGCAGTGTGAATCTCTGGAGGGAGCTGATTCCAGAGGGCCAGGGGCCACAGAGAGAAGGCTCTTCCCCTAAGTCCCGCCAAACAACATTGCCGATAATTGTTCCTGGGGCACCAAGCAAACAGCTTGAGAGATGCTAAGGGCCTTGTGAACTGAGAATATTTGGAAATTTCCGAATGTAGTCAAAACCATACAAATCAAATTGTGACTCAGCATGGTGTATCCATTTGTCATTGCTTTATTTGTTTATTGAACTTAATATGCTGCTGAACTGTATTAGCCTCAGAGCAGCTTAGGACAATAGCATAAAAATACTGTATACCATCCAATCGAAATAAACAGCAGTAAATGAAACACAAAACTTTTGGTGTTTAATCACTGAAGAGGAAAACCTATCTTATGGAGGAAGGCTGTCCAAAAATGTTGGAGCCATGGGGGGAAACCATTGTTTTCTAGCTCCTGCTCTCCTCACCAAAACTTTAGTTCTCATGATTAGTCACTGTAGCTGATAAAGTCACATGTCAGCAAAAAATAATTCACCACAATTTGTAAAAGTTTCAGACACACAGAGTGGGATGGGGTGGCTTGGAATAGGAGAAAGGCAGTCTTTTCTTTCTGGTTCCAATGCATGATAGCCCGATTTTTAAATCTGCATTTGAATGAGAAAATTCCAATCTGCTTTTGGAGCCCATTTTTGCTTGTTAAAAGTATTAATTTTTGGCTCTAAAATTACTTCTTCCCTATTTTGCACATCCACTATCCCAATAGTGATAATTAGGATAGTCTTCTTTGAATAAGAACAGTTCGTGAAATGTACAAGCCTTCCGACTCCCTACAACTTTGTGCAGCTTACAGATGGTTAAAAAGCATGAAAACAAGAAAACAGCACAAAATAAACAAACAAGAAGAACCAAGATGGCAGAGATAACAAACCAGTGGAACAAAAAGAAGAGTAGGCGGCTTTTATCGTGCTCACCAAAGGCCTGGGCGAAAAGGTAGATCATCCAGTTTGTGCATGAACCAGGCATAAGGGAAAGCCCACACAAATTTGATTTTGTCCCCTAATCATCATGATCTAGGGCAGAGGTCCTCAAACTTGGCAATGTCAAGACTTGTGGACTCAAGTCCCAAAATTCTCCAGCCAGCCTAGAATAGCTGGCTGGAGAATTCTGAGGCTTAAAATCCACAAGTCTTAAAGTTGCTAAGTTTAAGGATTTCTGCTCTAGGTTATTATTGTTTTTTGCAAGCCCCACAAATGCAGTAATGCAGTAGCTATCAGGTCGCTTGCCAGTTAGAAAAATAATTTGTTAAAAACTAGAAGGTTGTGGTAATGAAACTAAATCTAATTTTGCGTATGTCTGAAAGTACAAAATTAGATATTCACCAGTTTGGAAGTGATATGCACAACAGAGTTGGCTGTCTATTCATGTGAAAAGCCCAGAAGTAAACTGTAAAGAAGCCAGATTTGGGGATCTCCAGGTATATATATATATTTCACTCATTCATGCTTTATAATAATTATAGCACTCTCATTCTGTAAGTGATTACTTAATCCATACTTAACTCACCAGTAAGCCATTACTTAATCCAAACTTAAAACTATTAATAAGAATTAACTTACTTTAGCTCCATTTTTATACTATAGAAAACCATAAGGTGTCGCTGTTTCAAGTCTACAAGAGGACCTATTTTTTAACATTTTTCTCTAAGATATAGTGGATATATCTCTAAAATATAGTGGGGAATCCAGAGCATGATACCATGGTCTTTCGAGACTGAAGGATGCCAATGCAGTGGATAATTAAATCATACAGTATATAGCATCTCCTTTCCTTTTCAGAAAAAGAAAAATAGAATTCAACTTTTGCTTTGCAATCTTACTATTTGACTATGGTTTGTGGAAGCTAAGTTCAAATTTTTTATAAAACAAGACATACCTCAACTAAAAAAATTAAATAATAGAATGAGGCATGAATCAAGTCAGTCAAATTAAAATATTAATAAGTTTTGAAGGGGAAAAAGCTTTTTCTCCAAACTGTCAGATATGCCAGTATGTATGACATTTGGCTAAAATCATTCATTATGTAAGAAGCTCAAGATGTCATTCACAAAAATACAGTTTTGTGGGAACCTGATGCAATACTCTATGGCAGTGTTTTTCAACCACTTCTTTTCACACATTCTTACAATTATCCCCTCTGGAAAAAGTTCCTAAACAATTGACAAACTAATGTTTCTTTTTCAAATCAAAATAATTTTAAAAATACTGAACCATGAATGCAAATTTTCTCCCTCCCATCAGAAAGACTTTTATAGTGACCATATTTACAATTTTGGCCAATAAAGGCTGCTTCTTAAGAGTCTGCCTTGAATCAAATTATTGCCTTGCTGTGGATTGTAGAGCATTTTTACTACATCTAAAATTATTCCCTTTGTGCTTTTCTAGAAATGAATTGCATATTATGGGGAACAAATAGAGCAGTGGAAGGGAATAGAAAATTTGCTAAATGAATACACCATAGAATCTAGTTCATTTAACTATTTGACTAACAGGCAAGGAAGGGTCAGTGCGCTAAGGGGGGAAAAGCACACATTGAAGCTACTTTCTTCTAAGTCTGTCTTCTAAGTCTGTTTTCAATTGGAAGGACTTAAACATATGCAGAAATCTCTCAGTGACATCAACGCAATTTAGAAGAACTTAGGTGTAACTAGAAAAAAACCATTTATTTTTAATACAGACTGACTGAACAATTTATGACGTCATTCTTCTTGGTTAAATTTAATTTTTTCCAAAAACATTATCTAGAAAGGGAAACACCTTAAAATTCAACCACCCTAAAATTTTTAGAAATGTAACAATGGACTGTATTGTGTGATCTTGGGACATTTTTGGACATGGAGTTACTGTTACTAAGATCTTTCAAAACCAAGGAGATAAATTGCAACAGTTCAACTGTAGCAGTTTTATTTACATGCAAATCCCAACAGCTAATACATGTTGTGAATTTCTTAGAAAATACCAGAGGTACAGTTAATTTACTTCACTGATCTCAATACTGCTGGTTCAGACAGACAGTTCTGTTTTTGCTAGTACAGTACTGTATAATTCTCGCAAACGGATGAACAAAAAAATCATATCAGAGGATATCTTTAGAACTAGCAAACATTTCTACCAAAATCATCATAATAAAAGTGCCCAGCCTTCGTTTTCATCCTACAGGGATTAAATTTTTGATTTTGATATATTTCATTAAGCAATGCAAAAGTGTGGTTAATTTAATGGCTAATTACCATTCCAATCTCCAACATAATGTTCTGTTCAGCTTCTCTGAAATTAAGGAAAAGTTGTACTCTGGAACCAATAACACTCTTGGCTACCCACATCCCTTCCTGCTACTTTAGATAAAAACAACAACAAATGTCTAGTAGCCTTCTGAAATACTTAATCCATCTGAGAAAAATGCATTGAATTGTATCCCCATCATGCACTGTGAAGAAAAAACAAACCTGGTAGGAGGCAGCCTCAGATTGTTTGTATAAAGCTGCTAAGAAAATTGCAAGTTGTATTCTGGTGAAAGGCTAAATTCCCTAAGTAGAACTGGTTGGGACTATTTCAGTCAGAGGAATCCTAAACTTTGGTAATTTGACCATTATATGTTAGATGAAAAATACAGAATATTCACTAATTTCACAGGTATAGTGGGCAGCTAATCTTCCTCCTACTAATCTAACCATCTGTCCATAATTTTACCCTTCAACTAAGACAGCTGTTCCAAATGACAATCCAATTACACAGGTTTGTGCTGGGTTAACCTAATGTATTAAGAACCATATGAGCATATACAAGGTTTAATGTATTACAGTATATGAACCCAATCAGTGAAAGTTGACAACAAACTAGAAATACTCTGAGTAGATACTAAATTAAAAATGATTCAAACGAGGATCTCATTTCTAAATTTCTTCATATTATGAATCCAGAGGGATTGTTTCAAATTAGAAAATCTTAATTCTAATTATTTAAACTGGCGATTCTTAATTGTTTGGCTGTTTTAGACAACCTCTGATGAGTCCATATTATATTTAAATGGCCAAATATCCTTACATTTGTTTCAATCCAATATAAATTGTACAAATTATTTTCTAATTTTAATATTTTAATATTAATTGTATCTTGAACAACTTTAAGCAATCAACTAAGACACCTCTTTTTTTTCTCCTTGAATTCTCAAGGGGTGGGGGGTCATCATGGATTCTGAATTTGAAAGAGCGCAATTCCTTTACTGGCTGGGGAATTCTGGGAGCTAGTCTACCCCTGTTAAAAGTTACCAAGGTTGAAAAGTCTGTCTTAATCATTATCTTCTTCCTTGGTTGTTTGAGAGAAATTCGGAAGAAGAGGGAAGCACAATTTTCTTTATTTGCACAAATGGGCAAGTAGCTAATATGTTCAAGGAGCAACCGCTTCTGGATTTTGTTTAGGCAGGGCACCCAGAGAGCAGGCAGACAAGTCAGCGACAAAGGAATGACCCCTCCCATAACCTACTTGCCTTCCCTCAGTCTCTATGGGGAAAAAGTAGATCTAATTCAACTGCCATAAGAAAGCGGTTTCAATTGCTGCCTCTGCCCACTTAAGACAAGCCAATTTTCTTGTTGCTATGCTGCCTAAAAGAAAAATTTAAGCAAGAGATGCAGGCAGCGCTCTCAAACAGCCCACACCCCTGAATGGGGTGAATGACGGAGCTTTGCAGTAAAACCCCTACCAGGGTGCAAGGCAAGTGGTTGAGAAAATAATCTCACACTCTGGAACATGTTCTACTCCACCATCTCCAAATAAATACCTTTGTATTAAAAGCATAATTAAAAGCTCAAGTCATGCACTATCAGATTATGGCTCACTCTTCACACCCACCACTTGCTCTTTTATCTTTTGGGTCTTCAGCAGACTCACAATCATAGTGACAGGATTCCCAAGAGGGAAGCAAGGAAGGTGAACATGCACCAGAGACCTTCTGCAAAAATAAATAATTTTTTTTTAAAAAAAATGCTCCCCTTCATCTCAAAATAGCCCTGCGGATCGTAAATCCCTTTCCCATATCTGCGATCTCTGATTGTCTTTGACAATAAATTCACGTCATACGCATATATTTTTACATTGTTCTTCAAGAAAACCAAAGAAAGCAAGAACAACAAAAAAACCCATGACCCAATCTTAACCAAGCAAGCAACCAAAGGTTTAGAAGAGGACTCCCATCTAATTCTATAAATATATATACATATAAAACAGCAAAAACATATGATATATATATAAAATCTGGGAAGAATCCTCTCTCAAAGGGCAATTCTCTACCTAGCTATTCAATTCTTTCTTTTTCCCTTTTTCTTCTATGCATTGAAGGTTTTCGGAAAGTAAATTCCATTGAGAATTGATAGAGAGGTGGAGAGAATTGCTTTGCTTTGTTGGACCATACACTTAATAATCACAACCACAATAATAAAAAATATTAATAATGCCTCCGCTCCCTCCAGGTCCAACCCACCTGCGTGCAGCAATGACTCGCCTTCAACCTCAGTCGCCGGATCGGTAGCTAAGAAGAGCAAGTTCTGAAGATGCGCCTTTAAACCAGCCCCGCCGCCTCGGCTGCTACTCCAAACCGGTGAGTGGCAGCTCCCTCTGGCCTGTCAGAAGCCGGCGCTCCGGAGCCTCGCCCTCTTACCGTTTACAGCCAATGAGCGAAGCGAAATGGGGGGAAAGGGGCGGGGGTGGTGTGAGAAAGTGACGCCGCGTGGCCAGAGAACGGGTGGCCAATCGGCACTTCTCAGAGGCCCAGGCGGGTAAAGGAGTACGTGACGTCAGAACCCGGCGCCCAATAGGAGTCCACTGCTGACTGCAGGGTGAGGGTAGTGCGGCTGTAGGTCCTCTGGTGAGAAAGAGGAGATGGTTGCTTAGCAACGGGAGGAAGGCGCTCTTCTTATCTGAGCACAGAAGCATCGTGTTACTCCTCCAAGGGGACGAAGCTCTCATAGGGAGGGGAAAATCACTATGAGAAAAAGTAAAAGTTCTTTAAAAACTTAATAGTTATTTAAAACAAATAGTTTTTAAATAACTAGTTATTTAAAAATATAGTTATTTTTAAAAGCTAGCTACCTTTAGTTGGACATTAGCAGCAACTGTTTAAACCTGACTCAAAGATGGAGGAAAACATGCTGATTGGAAATGATGCTGTTGGTATTAATGATTCTCAATGATGTCACATTGGGGAAATTTCTCGTAAAAATAACTCTTGGGGTCCAAAAGTTTCTCTATTCACTTCCTCACATCTTCAGTTTAAAAGACAATTGATGCTGTATGGAATGAGGCCATTGTGGCCGTTTGGAAAGTCTTAATGCATCTTAATTACTTCCAATAAAAAGGGGCTATTGACTTGCAGTCCTCTTCTGTAGATTTATCCACAGCAGGTTGTCTGCTTTTGGAAGCAGAAGTTGAGAAGAATACATGGTTGTATATGTTTTGATATTTTGAAAATATTAAACATCCAGCATCTTAGCTTTGTGAGAAGTAATGAGAATTTGCATTATTTTTCAATTATTTTACTTCTATTTCTTGTTATTTTATTTATATCCTGTCTTTAAGCATACATAAATATTTGAAGTAACATGTTTTAGGCAGGCACACAAATAATTACTCCTGAATATAAAGTTAGTAATAATATTCTACTTTAATGTTTGCTATAATATTTTGCAAAAAATAGAATATTACTAACTTTATATTCAGTGAAAATTATTGTGTTCTTGCTGGCACGAGCAAGAACTTTCTCTAAGAAATAATACAAAGATATATTTGGAGGTGGAGAAAACTTATTTTGTTTGTCAAACAAGCGTAATACAAGTTGTAAACCTATTTATAGAATTAAATTTATCCTGAAGTGAATTACTTTTTGCTGCTTTTAAATTTAAATGTCAAAAGTGGCTTAATCTATTGATTTATTTCCTTCAAACCCTCTGTATAAGTATCTTAATGAAACAAAATATCACAAATAGTTCTATTTTTGTTTAGTAACTGAATTTCTCACAAGATTACTTTCTCTAATCAGGAATTGTATGTTGCAAAATGAGTTGCTGTGTTTTTTTAACCAATATTGAACAGAACAGATATTGTTAAATGTTGTGGTTAGCTCTGGCCCAGCTCCTGCCTCAAGGACTGTGGATGTGGGGGAGACATCCACATGCTGCAGGCCTGTTTTGCCCCCCCCCCCGGTGGAATCTGTTGATGAAGGCTCCTCTGACCAAGAAGACATGAGTGACAGGGAGGAGGAGAGTGGGGCAAACAGCTCAGAAGGAGATCAATTATCTAGCTCCTCCTTGGATTCAAAACAAGAGTTAATGATACAGCCACGCATGCAAGAGCGATGCATAGGCAACAACAACTGAGAGATTATTATCAAAGAAAATGAGGCCACCTGTGGTTGGGTGGGGCTGCGGTAATTAGTGAGGCTGCTATAAATAACAGCCTGTGGGTTTGGCCATTGTGGAGGATTATCTGATCATTGTGTTCCGTGACTGCTTTACTGACTTTGACATTTTGTGTGCTGATTTTTCCCCGCTTTGAAACTAAACCAGGGCAAAGTGTGTTTTACTTTGTGAAAGAAGGACTGTGAATTGCCTCACAGCTGCAAGCTAAGTATCACAGAACTGATAAGGGACTTGTACAAATTACCAGTTTGTTTGGAGACGAGTGCTCTTTGCTATACCAAAAGAGGGCTTGGTTTAAGTGAATTTTCACTATAAAGAACATTGTTTTGAATTTTCAAACGTGTGTGTGTCTGAAATTTGTACCTGTGAATTTTTGGGAGGATTCTACCAGAGAGCCCGACAGAACAGTTAAATATTATTGCTGGCAAGTTTAAGACTTGTGGACTTCAACTCCCATTCCTGAGTTAGCATGACTGGAGGAGGAATTCTGGGAGTTGAAGTCCACAAGTCTTAACGCTGTCAAATTTGAAGTTTGTAAAAAGTGTATATGGTTGTATACATGTTTGTAAAAGGTTTTCTGCTACACTGGTATTTTATTAAGTAATATATTACTACACCGTTTGGTTCAAAATACTTTTTTCCTTGTTTTCCACCTCTAAAATCTCAGCGTGTCTTTTACTCCGAAAAATACAATAGGCTTACAACTTGTATTACACTTATTTGGCACACAAAATAAGTATCCCCATCTATTCTCCATAATCACCTATCACAGGTAATGTTACTTTTTCATATAGTTTTTGAAAACAAGGTCTTCCTTTTTGCCTCTATAATTTTTTAAAAATAAACTGTTCATTTCCTATTCCAATGCCATTACAACATATTTTATCTTCAGTGGCCTTACATTGTCACATACCTTAAAGTCTAGGTTGTGAGAAAATTTTATGGAAAAGGAGAGGGTACATTTTTACTTTTGTAAAAAAGAAAAACATTTATTCAGTTACATTAAATGCATAAACAAAGTATAAGTATAGTTAGAAGACAGAATGTGCCAAAATTAGATATAGACAATGTCGCCTGGCAGGGCCCAGGGGAAGAGCCTTCTTTGGGGGGGGGGGCGACCCTCTGGAATCAGCTCCCCCCAGAGATTCGTATTGGCCCCATCCTCCCCGCCTTCCACAAGAGCCTAAAGACCCTCTGTGCCAACAGGCCTGGGGCCATTAGACATTAGACCCTGGCGGATGACTGGAATGTATTTCTGACTGTCTGAAATGAGAGTGATTGGTTTTTAAGGATTTGGTGTTTTAGATTAGTTAGATTAATTTTAAATTTGGATTTAGGATGGTTTTTATTGTTCTTTTATATATTGTAAGCTGCCCTGAATCTTCAGAGAGGGTGGCATATAAGTCCAAAGAATAAACAAACAAACAAACAAACAAGTAAATAAATAATAAAACTAAAAGAAATATGATATCACAAACAATGAAAGGATAAGAAAATAAAGGCAGTAATATCTAGACCTCCAGTAAAATTCTGCAAATCAGGCAAAGCAAAACCACAATAAAGGCTTTATAAGAGACATTCTGGAGAGAACGTCTTATGAACTGAGTTGCACATAAAGCACACTAAATACTCACCCTAACAGAAGTTACCCTTCCCCCCCCCCAGATGAGATTGAGACATAATGTTCAGCTGGCATATCCAGAACATGCCATTCAAACTTCAAGGATTTTAAGAGACAGTGAGAAATAGCAGTCAGTGGGTTGCATTAGAACTAGGAGACCTAGATTCAAGTACACCATGAAAACTCCCTGGATAATTTTAGGCTAGCTGCTTTTTTTTTAGATCAACTTATATCAGATTTATTGGGGTATACAATGAAGTGAATCTCCTGGATAAGGTACCTTAAACTCTTGCAGAAAAGACAGACTATAAATCAGTAAAACAGATAGTTATTCCTTCTTCCAGAAATAACTCCCCTTGGAACTGTAATTCTATGAGGTGACATAGAGCAGTGTTGGCAAACCTTTTCAGCACTGAGTGCCGAAACAGAGGTGTGTGTGCTGGAATCAGAAAACCAGGGGTGCAGGGCAGTGATGGGCTCCTATGGATATGGCCAGGTATGCAGAACCTGACAAATCCTGTAAAATATTTTACTTAAAATAAAATAAATAACAGTAATAATAAATTTCAGCAGACATGGTTGGTAAATCCACAGTAACTGAATTTAAACATGCCTGGGATAAACATATATCCATCTTAAGATAAAATACAGGAAATAGTATAAGGGCAGACTAGATGGACCATGAGATCTTTTTCTGCCATCAGTCTTCTATGTTCCTATCATTCTGCCTGGCAGAATATCTGTACCAAACATTCACTCCAGTTACTAAAACACGTGATGAGAAGACACTGTTGTTGACTTGTTTAGGAACATCTGACAGCCATCTAGGTTGCTACTCTAAAAACAGTTTTGGCTATTGGCCTAGGCCAGCATTGACATCAACACTTTTCCAGGGAATAAGCCAGGTGCGAGAAGCCGAGAAGTGTTTTATTAACAGCGTATGATTACATTTGAATAAATATTTATTAAAATGCAGAGAGTAAATAGAAATGATTTGAGGGTAAATTTGGTTCTGCTTACATTACATCCTTCTCAGTGGTGGGCTCCTATGGGTACCGTCAGGTACGCAGAACCAGTAGAAAAAATTATTATTTTTTTCTTTTTTTCCCTTCTGGGTGCTCTGGGAATTTTTTTCCTCTCATAGTAAATGAGGTTGAATGTGTATAATTTTAAAAGAGCTGTGCGTGCATGTGTGTGTGTGCATGCACATACAATTTATATAGTAGATAATGTATATTTTTGTGTGCCTGTGTGTAATATATGTACAAATATATGGCATATATACATAGAATTAAATAGTATATTTTGGATGTTCAGTAATAGTAAATAGATAGGGAAATTGTATCTCTTTGAGATGACGAGAGGCCAGGCACTCTAACCCTAACCCAAACCCTTGACGTGAGTGATATCATTGGCCACCTTTAAGTCAGTCACATGACCTTTAAGCCACCTCTGGTCACATGATCGTCAAGCTACTCCCACCTGGTCACATAGTTGGCAGGACAATAAGCCATACCCACAGTGTGGTAGTAACATTTTTTCCAACCCTTCACTGGTGCAAGGGCACACCAGCAGTAATGGGCAGCCAAAATTTTTACTTCCACACTGTGGGTGTGGCTTATTTTGTGGGTGTGGCTTGATGGTCATGTGACTGTGTAGGAGTGGCTTGCTGGCCATGTGAACAGGTGGGAGTGGCTTGAGTGGCTTATCATTGTGCAAGTGAACTGTTAAGTTGTCAACTTACAACATCACCAGTGTCGCTCGCTCAGGTGACAATTTGCTTCGCCTTTTCCATGCTCTCCTTCCTGGGTCGCCCCCTACCTCAGACTGGGTAGCTAGGTGAACGGGTGCCGATCAGCTGTTGAGAAAAGAGGGGGGGGAAATGGGGCCCCTTCAACTCCTGCCGGTGCTGGTCTTCCTGCCACTTTCCGAGGAGGAGGATAGAAGGGGGGATCATCAGCTGAAGCTGGACCCATTTCTGCCAGTGGAACTGTGTTCCACCCCGTCCTGCCTGCTGCCCACCCCTGTGCACCAGGCAGTTGCTCTTCTGATTTCTAGTGCATGCGTGAGCCCTGGCCACCTGATCTTCCGGTTTCTGGCATGCATGCATGCAAGAAGACCAGCTGGCTGGTCTCCATGTGCACACTGGCAACCGGAAGAACAGCCATCTGGTGCACATGTGCGCGCCAGGAATATGATCTTCCAGCTGGCCAGCATGCCAGAACCTGGAAGAGCAATGGCAGATGGCTCACGTGCCTGGAGAGATGGCTCTGTGTGCCACTTCCAACATGTGTGTCATAAGTGTCCGACAAATATAGTATGTTTTGTGATGTGAATGGAAATGAATGATTTTAAATGTTAGTAGAGCTTTAAAGTTTTTCTAGTAAAATTAATTGGATTTTAGATTTGTACATTGTATATTGTTTGCTATGTTGTGAGCCTCCCCAAGTCCTTGGAGAGGGGCAGCATATAAATCCAATCAATCAATCAATCAATCAAGTATGTCAGTTAGTTAGTTAGTTAGTTAGTTAGTTAGTTAGTTAGTTAGTTAGTTAGTTAGTCAGTTAGTTAGTTAGTTAGTCAGTCAGTTAGTTTGCGTTCATGGGCATAGAGTTTAGTCAAGGAATTCCTAATAATAAATATTTAGTACCTGGTATAATTCCATTAGCATGATATTGTTATGTAGACAGACATGCATATATCCATTTATGAATGACATGATAGTCCGAAAGTTTTGCAAGGCAAAAAGATTGATACGGGTTCTTAACGTAACTCTGAATATGGCATGGCCAAGAATGGGAAAAAGAAAGGGTTGTTTTTTTAAAAAAATCCCTTGATAAATGTTTACATAAACTGATTTGCTCAAAGTTGACTCAATTCATTACAGAAGAGTTGTCTTTTTTCTAGGAAATAGTACATGCGTCAAAAAGGTGCATGCGATTTATTTGCACATACTATGATGAAATCCAATTCTAATTGATCTACAATTCCCCAGAGAAAGAGTTCTTAGATGATGAAGCCAGTTATATTACGGCTATAATTTGAGTACTTTGGCTTTTATCCTAAATACACTGATTCCAGGATAAACTTTATTGATTTCAAAGATTTGAACCAGTAATCAAATGCCTTCTGATTTGGTTTATCACTGTAATGTGTGTGTGTGTGTGTGTGTGTGTGTGTGTGTGTGTGTATGTATGTATGTATGTATGTATGTATGTACGTATGTATGAGAGGTGAGTTCCTACCAATGTAGTCCAGTGCACAGCTTATGCAATTTTGGTACAACGGCTCCAGTGCTGTCTTTGCCGGTCTGTGTGTGCCATCATCTTTTTTTCCTCATTGTCAGTGATTTTTCGGCTCTCTGAGCATGCGCAGAAGTAAAATCGTCCTTCTGTGCATGCACAGAAGCAAAATCACGCTAGGGGACGCACACATGCATGAGCATAGCACGCAAAACATTGCAATGCACACTGATAGGAAAGAGGAACTCACCCCTGATATGTATGTATGTGTGTATGTATGTATGTATCTGAGGGCCACAGTAAGCGAGACTATGATATCTTCAATTCACCAGACGGCCAATCACCAGCTAACTTTTGGATGATATGATGTAAGTTGCAGCTTCTGTCTCTTTAGGCTTTGCTCACTGCTACTTAGCATACCAAGTTTTGTTTGTTCCCCATTGAAAATCCAATAGGAAATCACATTGGCTTTGTGCTTTCTGACCACATTTTGGTTGGGATTTTCTTTTTTAAAAAATGACCAGAACTTTCTTGGGGTGAATAAAAAAGCAATCTTTGAAAACTGTGGGTGGCACAATTTTTTAAAATTTGTATTTGTACTTTAGTAAGAAGAAAACTTCCCAACTTTGTAGGAGAAAAGGCAGGAAAAAAATTATTTTTATACTACACCAACTGGTAAAAATCATGGTAAGAAACCCTTGTCGTTTGGAGAAGGAGGGAAAGAGAGAGGAGGAAAGAGGAGGGAAAATAGAGGTATGATAGACAGACCAATATGTAGGTATGTACTGTATATGTGTGTGCGGTATGACTACATATTTTTAAAAGGAAGATAACACAATCTAATATAAAGCAAAAGAAATGAAAAAAGGAAAGAAATCAAAATAAAAGCTGAAAGTGCAAATAAGTGGGGGGAAGCGAAGGAAAATAGAAAATTACAAGGATATAAAGCTTCCAAACACCTTTATATTAGTTACAGTGCAATTATAAATTTATACTTTTATGGTTACAACATATCTCTTGTCTTCATGAGATCATTTTTTTTCTGTTTTATGCAAAAAGTCCATCAAGGGTTTCCAGTCAGTAATAAACATAGATCTGTCTTTTATCTGATCAAAAAAGTCATATTTAGCCTTCTCAGTAAGTTCCATCATCTTCACCAACCATTCCTCCATTATGGGAGTTCCAAATCTTTCCATTTTTGTGCATCCAATAAATCTTGCTGCAGTTGTCATGTATGAAAACAAGTTCCGTAACTTTTTTCCAAGTTTGTTCATCAATCACAAAAGAAAAAAAACTAGTCTCAACTGTATAATTATCTTTTTAAATCCTCTGAATTAATTATATTGATTCTGCTAATGTTTGAGGTACATCAGATATTATCTGAAACAAACATAATGCTAGGCAAGATATTCATTGTTATCACTGAGTCCTTCGGTATTGGGCGGCATAGAAGTCAAATTAAATAAATTAATCACAAAAATTTTCTCTAGCAACAGCAGTAGTTTTTTCTTCTTCTTAACATCTCTTTTTAACTCCATTCCATATCTTAATGCTATTATTTTGAAATAACATACAATACACATCTGTAATAGTGATACCCTGATATGTTGTTATATTATCAATCTTAAAGCTAATTTATTAATCAGTTCTGTTTGATCTTCTACTTTCATGTTTTTAAACATTTTTGTGTTCTAATGATTAATCTTAAAACCTTAATTTTCTATTAATATTTCAATTCTCTCTAAAGGAACTTCCATAACCAAAACTAAATCATCTGCAAAAGCTTTAATTTACATTTTTAAAAAATCTTCACTCTCACAATACTTTGTTTACGTTTTATATCTCTGTTCTGTATTTCAAGATCCAAAATTATCAATGGCAAAGATAGAAGGTATCCCTTTATTGGTCATTTTTATTTTAATCTCACAGGATTTTAAAAAAAAATTTCATTAACAAGCATTTGTGGGTGGTTTGGAAATGTAAAATGGTCTTATCCACAAATTATCTCCAAAATTATGTCTTCCAAAATCATTAACAAAAAACTCCAGCGGTATGACTTTCTTTCTGAACCATGCTCCTGGTACTTACTGATTTGTTACGGTATTTGAATATTTTGAAAAAAGGATCTGCAACTACATGCTATAGTGTCAAGTGCTACTCTTTAGAAATGTGTATGTGAGTCCTGGATTACTATCCATGTTATTAGTAGTGGTGGTCCCATCTGTCAAGATTTTTTTGAATGTTTTATTTTTCAAAACTCCTGTTTTGTATATTTACTTCTCTGTGCCTAATTGAAAACTGCCACTTATTAGACTAATATTTTACAATAATCTTCCCAAATGGATGACTTTCCAAACGTACCTTCTATCTTTCTTAATCAGTACGCCTATCGTAACTTGTGACCCAATGCAACCTGAAGGTACCAGTTTAGAGAAGGATGATATCTGTAATGTAAGCAGAAACAAATTTACCCTCAGGTACCCTCAAATCATTTCTATTTACTCTCTGCATTCTAATAAATATTTATTCAAACGTAATCATACACTGTTAATAAAACAGTTCTCGATTTAATGGAATGACTTGAAATTTAAAAAAAACAACCCAACTGTGTCTTGAATGAATAACTAGTACATCTGTCTTATTCCCTGGAGAAGTGTTGGTGTCAGTACTGGCCTGGGCCAATAGCCAAAACTGTTCTTACTGTAGCAACCTAGATGGCTGTCAGATGTTCCTAAACAAGTCAACAACAGTGTCTTCTCATCACATGTTTCAGTAACTGGAGTGAATGTTTGGTACAGATATTCTGCCTGGCAGAATGATCTGAAATTTATTATTATTGTTATTTATTTTATTTTGAGTAAAATATTTTTACAGGATTTGTCTTCTGTATACTAGATGACTAAGGTAGGAAAGATGCAATACTGCAAGTACAACAACAACAGCTTGGCAGAGGGATAGATAAGAAGATTGCAACCCCACGTTCGTTTGGGTGTGAGTACTATGAACACTGTAATAGGTATTTCTCAGTAAATCTGGTTGGCTGATCTCCAAAAATTTACAGGATTGGACTTGATTATTACTTCGGTAGGAGACCAGAGAATATCCATGGGCTGGTCTGGGAAGTTGGAGAAATAGGATAGCAAGCTACTTCCATACTCTTGTCACAAAAATCATCTGGACAAATCCATTAAGAGTCCATTTTTATTTTAAAGATGCCCTCACAGAAGCAGAAATCTTATTCAAAATCCTAACATGTGAAGAGATGGACAAACTGATGTTCGAGTTAAAGGACAAATCGGATATAAATTATCTAATTGGATAGAAAGGAAAACCAAGATTAAAGACTAGAAAGTATGATGGAGAAGTTCTAAATCAATTTAAACTTAAACAGATATTGGAAAATTAATTGGGGGAGAAAAAAAGGGAGTACAGTAATACCTCATGATACGAACTTAATTGGTGCAAGGAGGAGGTTCGTAAGACGAAAGGTTCGTAAGACGAAACATTGTTTCCCATAGGAAACAATGTAAAGTCAATTAATCCGTGCAACCAAAAAACCCCCCGCAAAAAAACGGCTTTCGGCGACTGCTGGGAAGCCGCGCGGCTGTTTTAAAAGGTGACAGCCGGCCTGGGGGGCTTCCCAGCACCGCCCCGAACCCGGTTCGGGGGGTGATGGGAAGCCCCCAGGCCGGCTGCGACCTTTTAAAACAGCCGCGGGGCTTCCCATCTGTCTCCTGAAGCTGAACGGCAAAGCCGAACTTCCACGTTCGGCTTCAGGAGACAGCTGGGAAGCGGCGCGGCTCTTTTAAAAGGTCGCAGCCGGCCTGGGGCGCTTCCCAGCACCCCCCCGAACCCGGGTTCGGGGTTCGGGGGGTGCTGGGAAGCCCCCCAGGCCGGCTGCGACCTTTTAAAACAGCCACACCGTTTCCCATCTGTCTCCTGAAGCCGAACGCCAAAGCCGAACTTCCGTGTTCGGCTTCGGGAGACAGCTGGGAAGCGGCGCGGCTGATTTAAAAGGTGACAGCCGGGCTGGGGGGCTTCCCAGCAACCTCCCGAACCGAACCGGGGTTCAGAAAAATTTTGCCTCTTCTTACGAACTTTGTTCGAGTTACGAACCGGCATTCGGGAGGCTTCTGGGAAGCCCCGCCGCCCGGCTGTCATCTTTTAAAACAGCCGCGCGGCTTCCCAGCAATCTCCGAACGCCGGTTCGTAACTCGAAAAAAGTTCGTAAGAAGAGGCAAAATTTTTCTGAACCCCGGGTTCGTATCACGAGTTGTTCGTAAGACGAGGGGTTCGTATCTTGAGGTACCACTGTAATCAATGTATATACCGAATAGACCATCATGTATCTTTCTTTTTTTGTTATCCGTCTGTATTGTGTTATATTGTTAGGTATATGTTATGTTTTTTAAATGTATTATAAATAAAAAACTTTTTAATATTTTTTTTTAAAGAGTCAATTTTGATTTAAAGAAGACTTTAATTTCTCCTTTCTTTAAAAATAAATGTATAGATTCCCTCTTCATTATGGCAGTCTCCAAGCAAGCTAAATTGCCACTCAATTAATTCCAGATCAAAGTTCTAATCCAACCATAATTTGTAAGGATCAGATGAGAAAGGCACGTGTATTAAACTGCACTGTACATCTTTATTGCTTTCTTTTTTTAGTTGGTATGTACTCTTTGCAGTAAGACACCCTTAATTGCCTCCCCACTCAAGCTGAAAGTTCACTGAAGTAGCACTTGCTCTTGGTTAAGTGGATTACAGGACAGGATTACTTGTTTTAGACAGAGCTCCTTTGTTTTTGTAAATGTTTTGTGTCCCTTTACTGCAATTTAAAGAGATTGTCTTGTTATGATAATTAGTCAACTGAGAATTAATTATTCACTTGGAAATCTATACAACCTGCCTGATGCACTATGTATCTCAAAATAGGACTGTATTGTATGAGCAAGGGAATAGACTGGCAAAACTTGATTGGGTTCCTGTACTTAAGAAATGATGGCCTGTTTTAGTGATTCCATGTATTGTGCTTGATTGTTTCCTACTTTTTTTCAGAAAAAGTTTATTGTTTAAAAAAAACTACAAGCATATACAATATCTTTGCAAGTATACATTCAGATTTGAACATACTGAGCAATAATAAACAACCATAACAACAAGAAACAACAAAAGGGAAAAAGGGAAAAGAAGAAAAAAGAAAAAAACCCCCACAAACAATTGTTAAAAACGAGAGATATCCTAGTTCTCTCTTTGCTGTCTTATTGTTACTTATATCTTACTATATTTTATGCAGTGATTCATATTGTTTGACATATTTACAATCTCATATATTTGGTGTAATACAATTCCATAACCTTAATAGAAGTTATTAATTTTGAATAATTTATATTATAATTAATATCCTTCACCTTTGTATATTAGATCATCCTCAGTTCTAGTCTTTTCTATCTATCAAATATTTTATTCCCTATTCAAATTCTCTTTCTGTATATACTCTTATTAAATCACTCCTATGCGATGTATTTAGGGTTTTTTTCTTGTTTTTATCTAACAAGTTATACCATTTGTCCCATATTTTATAATAATCCGTATCCTCTTCTTCTTTTATTCTTATCATTAATCTGTTCATTTCTGCCAGTTCCAAAATTTTATTTATAACCAGTAGGTTGGTGGGAACGGTTTGTTTCTTCCAAGATTGAGCATAACATATTCTTGCCTCTGTTATCAAGTGAATAATCAGATATTGATTATCTTTATGTATTTTTGGTCCATCAAGCCTAGTAAGAATATATCTGGTCTTCATTCTAAATTAATTTGTGTAATGTCTTTCAACCATTTTTGAATTTTCTTCCAATAGGTCCTGGCCTCCTGACAGGTCTACCAATTATGAAAATTTGTCCCTAATTCTGATTTGCACTTCCAACATTTAGGGGAAACTCCAAGATATATTTTTGCCAGTCTTGCCAGAATGAGGTGCCACTGATAGAACATTTTGTATAGGTGATTGTTTCCTACTTTTCTATGTGCGTGTGAATCTTATACATAATACAAATGCCTGTGAAAATATTTTTTGGTATTCTCAAGGCTGCATGTTTTTTTTTGCATGAAATAGATGTGGGTTGCTGACATGAAATAGATGTGGGTTGCTGACAATACTGGTGAGATGCTGGAATGTTCCTGCTGTTTTGCCTCACCCCGGATTGCTGTTATGTTGTGTGAATGAGAGACTTTATAGAGTCCTCTCATTATTGCATACTCATTTGTGTGTCATATACGCAACACTGTTTTATGTGATGTCAAATACTTTCATGTGTATATTTGTTTATTTGAATCATTTATACTTCTCTCCTCAGCTTGAACAGGTTATCTTAATAAAAAGAGATTCGGGGTATGAATATTCTTGATCCATCACAGATTCCACCTTACTAAAATGCCTGTTTAGTTTAGTTTAGTTTATTTAGATTTGTATGCCGCCCCTCTCCGAAGACTCGGGGCGGCTAACAACAATAAAAAACAATTTAAGAGACCAATCATACCAACAAACATACCATGTATAAATTCTATAAGCCTAGGCCCTAGGGGGAAATCCAAAGCTGTTTTGCAATTCTTGTTTAGATATTCTTGCAGTTTCACAGTTATATCCAATCTTTAGTTAAGATACATGAAATCAAGTAGTGGTTCAGTCATTTGCAGGACTCAGACACTCACTTATAAAGATTATGGATGGGCTGAAATGGCTCAGTTGATGTTTTTACAGGCAATCTTCTCAGTCATGTAGATAACATTGCATTTTAGAAGTAGTATTAAACAAACAAAAGAGTATTATGGTTTGAACTTTTAGTTGTATAGAAGGGGTGTCAAACTTGATTTCATTGAGGGCTGCATCAGGGTTGTGTTTGATTTCAGGAGGTGGGGGGGGGCATGGCTGGTTTGGGTGTGGCCAACCTGACATCACTTGTGTCGGGAGTGCCTGTGGTGGCCTGAGCGCTCTGTCAGCAAAAACGGGCTCTCGTGCTGTGTTTTTTTTGTCACAATGGCCTCCTGCAACCCTCTGGCAGCCCCTCAAATATTGGAACACTTCTATCATGTCACCCCTGGTCCTTCTCTTCACTAGACTAACCATGCCCAGTTCCTGTAACCATTCTTCATATGTTGTAGCTTCTAGTGCCCTAATGGCCCATGCCTTAGGATGGAATGGATGTCTGAGATAAGATCTGTTTCTCATCTCTATAGGTCTCTATGAACAAATAAAGAATAGCTTTAATGAGTTATGTCTTTGTTGAAATGAAGATTCTGTAACATCACCCTTGGGCAGCAGCTTTGTCCAAGTGAAATTGGATGTGTTTCAGGGATGGGTTCTAATTTATCTCGCCGCCGGTTCGCTTCCCCCTTCACCACATTTGTGCATGTGAATTGATTACACATGCATTGATTTCTGCATGGGTGTGCTGTACGGGCGCACATGCGCAGTACCAAAAACAGCTTCTGTGCATGTGCAGAAGCAAAAAATAGCTTCTGCTCATGTGCAGAAGCAAAAAACAAGATGGTGATGCCTATGGCGCCACAGCAAGAGAATCGGTTTGGGGGCGTGGCCAGCTGTCGATCACTCCTGGTTCGGTGAGTGTGGGAAAATTCCCTCTACTGTTGTGTTTGTGTGGTTTGTGTATTTGCATTGTCTTTACACTACTGTAAATATTTCCTCTACCATTTATATAATGATAACATATTTCAAATGTTTTATAGAATAGTTGAATTTTATTTTGCTTATCCTCTGTCGGATGGCAATTCTGCAGCTTTTTAAAAAGTCACCAAATTTTATGTAGTTGCTGGAAGAGTGTACAATAGTTTACTTGTGTAGATGTAGATTTTAGTTTTATATCTGCTACCTTAAACCAGTATTTGTGTCTTGTCTTAGATTTGAGGTGTACTGGACCTTTGCATTATCTTTTTGTATCTAAATAAAGCAAATCTTGATAATAAATTTATCTCCTCTTCTCAACTTATCATGTTACCATCACTAATTCTTTCAGAGAACTACACAGCCCTCCATCTCCATTTTTCTTACTATCCGTGGAGTTACTAGGAAATAAAATTTTCCAGCTCCCCAAACCTAAATCTCTTTGATTTAAATTTCAGTTTTTATTTTATTTCTGCCTGTTTGTTTGGCCTGACTGCAGCAGTTTAGCATAATGAAAGCTGTTTCATGGTGGAAATCTTTTTCAATGGAATTTCTGATATGTTTTTAGTTCTAGAAATCAGACTCTTTTACACCTTTTTTTCTGAAAGAGCTTTTAGCTCCTTGGCTCTGCTGATATTCACAAAACACATTCCTAGCTACTTTTGAAGTCAGAAAGTTGGACTAAATAAATATTCCCCAACCTTATTTGAACTTCCACAATATCCAATTAGAGTCAAGTTGTTGAATTGGTTAAAGCACCAGGCTAGAAACAAGAAGACTGTGAGTAATAGTCTTGCCGTAGGCATGAAACTAGCTGGGTGACTTTGGACCAGTCACAATGGCAAAGGGAAAACACTTCCGTTTGCCAAGAAAATTGCAGGGACTTGTCCAGACAGTCATCAGGCATTACTGGTGCCACTTGTTATAAGCAAAGTGATTGGTTCTCTGTGTGGACTTCGTTGCTGTCCCTCATCAGCATGTCACACGTCAGTGGAGACGCATTAAGTAGGAAGGTCTCTGCATTATAAATGGGATGAAACTTGTATTATTATATAATTGTACAATTTTGGAACTTTTCTTGAACTTCTGAAGAATGTTTTTCCCCTTGTGTCACTTCACACATCCCATCTAATCAGCGGTGAGCTCCACTTCCTTTCACTACCTGTGTGCATCGCATTCCCACCCTCAAATGAAAATTCACTTCTGCTCATGCTCCATAGCAGGATTTAGCCTGAAAGACAGCTGAGGAACTCAATGGCTATGCTTCGGGTGAAGTAATAAAAGTGAGTATTAGCCCGGGTATGGGCAGGAGGGCGGTCAGGAGGTAGGGAAAGCAAATAGAATTCTTGGCTGCATAACTAGAGGTATAACAAGCAGGAAGAGGGAGATGTGATCCCACTGTATAGAGCGCTGGTGACACCACATTTGGAATACTGTGTTCAGTTCTAGAGACTTCACCTACAAAAAGATATTGATAAAATTGAACGGGTCCAAAGATGGGCTACAAAAATGGTGGAAGGTCTTAAGCATAAAACTTATCAGGAAAGACTCAATCTGTATAGTCTGGAGCAGTGTTTCCCAACCTTGGCAACGTGAAGATATTTGGACTTCAACTCCCAGAATTCCCCAGCCAGCATTCGCAACATGAAGATATTTGGACTTCAACTCCCAGACTTCTGGGAGTTGAAGTCCAAATATCTTCAAGTTGCCAAGGTTGGGAAACACTGGTCTGGAGGACAGAAGGGAAATGGGGGACATGGTGAAAACATTTAAATGTGTTAAAGGGTTAAATAAGGTTCAGGAGGGAAGTGTTTTTAATAGGAAAGTGAACACAAGAACAAGGGGACACAATCTGAGGTTAGTTGGGGGAAAGATCAGAAGCAACGTGAGAAAATATTTTACTGAAAGAGTAGTAGATGCTTGGAACAAACTTCCAGCAGATGTGGTTGGTAAATCCACAGTAAGTGAATTTAAACATGCCTGGGATAAACATATATCAGTCCTAAGATAAAATACAGGAAATAGGGTAAGGGCAGACTAGATGGACCATGAGGTCTTTTTCTGTCATCAATCTTCTATGTTTCTATGCTTATTTGAAGCAGAGAAAGAAGAGAAGCCATCCAAAGACGTAAAATTGTGTTGAAAATTCCCCCCAAAAGATGGTGGTGCCCACGGATCAGCACTGCCCAAACCGGATTCGTGACACCATTTTCACATCACCAGCAGGTCTCTTAACGCTCCTGGTCTGAACCAGGAAGACTCCAATCCTGCATCTAATCATCCCACAAATTCAAAATATTGGAAAATAAACATATGGGAAAGTCGTTTTTAATCATAAATGTGCACCTACAAACCTGGTGCACATTTATGATTACCTGTTATCTACCTATTAATTAATTCATAATTAATTAAGCAACGTTTGAAAGATTGTAACATGAACAACATGGACAAAGACAAAGACATCAAGGCAGAATCGGCTCCAGAGAGAAAGGAGACAGAGCTGATCATGATCGTGTTTCAGCTAGATCTGTACAGTTAATAAAAACCAAAGTTCTAGCCATTGGGGCAAGTACATGGGCTAATCATGAGTAGGTGTTGTGGCTGGCTTCAGGCCAGCTCCTGTATGTAAGTTGGTGTGATTGACAAATAATGACTCCAAGAGGGGGCTTCACATAATTTATCAACTGATTCATCCAGAATTGAAAATGTGAATGTGTGCGTGTGCACAAAACACAGCAATTTGCTCCAAGTCAAGGTATCTGTGTAGCATCAAAAAACACAGCAATATCAGACGGGATAGTGCCCAGGCAGGTGGGCTGACCCACCTGAAAATCGCCACTACCGATTTGTCCAAACCAGTCCGAAACAGCTGAGTCTCACCAGTGAATAACTCCAAGGATTATGTCTGCCATTATATTCAGACCATTGCAACAAGGAAAAGGTATCTTGTAACTTCAGCAAAAAGAACTCCAAAAATTCAATTTTTACCATTTTAGAAATACTGATTTTTAAAAATAATCCACTATCTCCCATCAAATAAAACAGTGAAAGTCTGCTTCCCTCTCCTTATCTGGTTTAAAGCCTGTAGAGAACTTGATCTCAAAAATAGCCAGGGGAGGAGATGATTGATAGGAGAGGAATTCAGGCAACAAAACATTAATGGAATGGGGCAAATACTGCAAGAGAAATTGGTGGTGCTGGAATTGGCTAATAATCAGAGGGAGGGAATAGAATCTCCATCTCCCCAGATGTTCAAACCTACCTTGGGTCATATCAACTCTAACCACACCCCAAAAATAATAATGGCAAAATATTATAGCTCTGAAATGGTGGTGAGATAATTCAGGAGGAAAACAATACTTTTGTCATGGCTTATGAAATTTCAAAAGACTGTTCAACCTGTGTGTGGAAAGAGAGATAAGATTAAAGAGAAAGATTAAGATGGTCATTGCATTATAATGCTTTTGTAAAATGCAACTGGTTTAGTTTGTGTGCTATAGTTTTACTTTTGTTACATACAGTGAATAAAGAAAACATGGAATATTCTGTGGCAGTGAACATTTTCCAAGCCCTTTACTAATGAATTGCATTAAAATGAATTATACTAATAATAAATAAATATTTTGTTGTTAGTGTATGTATATACACAGTGTACACATACAACAAAAGTCACATGATGCCCAGAGACCAGTTCAAACGCACAGAACCCCAACCATGCCCCACCCGCCACAGATTCCCCACCCTGAACCACCCAAACATCTACACAACAGACCAAGTAATACTGTCCAACAGTTCACTGATGGTGACACTTTAGTTCATTGATAAGTGCGGGTATAGCTCTGGGATAAAAACTATTCAGGAAATGTGTGGTCCGAGTTTTAATTGTTCTGTATCTTCTGCTAGAAGGCAACCGTTCAAAAAGATTGTAAGCAGGATGAGAAGAGTCTCTGAGAATGTTGTGCACCTTTGTAGTATTCTTTGTGTAGGTCAAAGGTCATATGGATGGGCATGCCCAGATATCACTTGAAGCCGCACATGGATGCTTAGTTCACATTATACTGTTAGTATAAGTTAGCATGTGTTTTGCTCAGGTTTGCAGTTATGGACTTCTGGGTAGGCCTGGAAAGTTCAGGGAAAGCTCATGTTCTCAGGAACAGACAGTATTGTATGAGATCGTGAGAAGGGATGGGAGTACTATCTGCCACCATTAAACACATTCTTTTACCTGGCTTTCTCACAGGTTTACTGTAAACTCCTATCACATACCTGCAAGGTTATCTATGATATTGGCATGCTTATGAATTACAGCATCATGTAGAACTGCACATATGTATTAACTACATTAGGTCATAGAGAACAGATTATTATAAAAGGGTGCTGCGTGAAATAAGTTAGGATAAGTTAGGTTTAGTTAGGATAAGTTAGGATAAGTTGCTGCTTTTGGCTTCTTGGCTCTCTTCACTAATAAAGTAAGGCCTTTGGCTTTTTTCACCCTGCAATGATCTTTGTCTATCTTTGAATCCTTCAACCAACAACGCAACACACCTTCCCAAAACAGCGAGATGCAAAGATATCATCCAGGATGGATAGCTGGAGCCCAATGATGTTCTGGACAGTTTTAATAATTCTCTGTACAGCTTTTTTATCTGCTACAGAGCTGCTCCCATACCATGCAAAAATTGTTGTTGTTGTTGTTGTTGTTGTTGTTGTTATTATTATTATTATTATTATTATTATTATTATTTGCTAGATTTGTATGCCGCCCGTCTCCGAAGACTTGGAGCAGCTCACAACAGCAATACAAAATACAAATCCAATGATTAAAAAAGCAAAACAGTTAAAAACCCTTGATTTAAAAACACTCATACAACCCAAACAAATCATACATAAAGCAGAGTGGTCGAGGGGAATCAATTTCCCCATGCCTGGCAGCAAAGGTGGGTTTTTAGGAGTTTGCGAAAGGCAAGGAGGGTGGGGGCAGCCCTAATCTCCGGGGGGGAGTTGATTCCAGAGGGTCGGGGCCACCACAGAGAAGGCTTTTCTCCTGGGTCCCGTCAGATGGCATTGTTTTGTCAACGGGACCCAGAGAAGGCCAACTCTGTGGGACCTAATCAGTCGCTGGGATTCGTGCGGCAGAAGGCGGTCTTGGAGATATTCTGGTCCGATGTCATGAAGGGCTTTATAGGTCATAACCAACACTTTGAATTGTGACCGGAAACTGATAGGCAACCAATGTAGACTGCGGAGTGTTGATGTGACATGGGCATACCTAGGGAAGCCCATGATTGCTCTCGCAGCTGCATTCTGCATGATCTGAAGTTTCTGAATACTCTTCAAAGTAGCCCCATGTAGAGAGCTTTACAATAGTCAAACCTCGAGGTGATGAGGGCATGAGTGACTGTGAACAGTGACTCCCGGTCCAGATAGGGCCACAACTGGTGCACCAGGCGAACCTGGGCAAACGCCATTGAATGCCGTATGTCAAGACACTCTCAATAGTGCTGCAATACTAGGACAGCAGTAGATGCTGAGATAAATTATGTGTCAAGTGCCATCTTGGGCTGTGGTGTATGTTACTCCGACTGAGATTTATTTATTTGTATCCTATGCTGTTATTATTTTTGCAAATAATCAGAAGAGAGCTGGAAGGGACCTTGGAGGTCATGTTTGTTTGTTTGTTTGTTTATTAGTTTAATTTATATGCTGTCCAACTCCCTCAGGACTCTCATCTTCTAGTACGACCCTCTGCTCAAGTAGGAAACCCTACACCAGGGATCCCCAAACTTTTTACACAGGGGGCCAGTTCACAGTCCCTCGGACTGTTCGAGGGCCGGACTATTAAAAAAAAACTATGGACAAATCCCTATGCACACTGCACATACCTTATTTTAAAGTAAAAAATAAAATGGGAATGTACTATTTAGAGGGGGAGGGAAGTCTGAAATTCACAAAAGTTTGTTTTGTTTTTAATTTTCTTTTATTAACATCTGATTGGCTATACAAGGTTTTCTTGGTTCATAGAAAAATGTATAAAGAAAGAAGGAAGCACTTTGTCATAATGGTTAATACGTTAGAAATATAATTGGTGCTGTACTTTTTGAAGGAACATTAAGGAGGGAATTTAATTAAAAGAAAAGTATGTACCTGGATGACAACTTTAGAAAAAAAATGTTTGCAACTTTTTGATGATTGATATTAGTTACTAATAAAATACTGCATTTTATTCATGGAAAATTAGATGGTACTCTGTATTGTTTGAATGTATGTTGAGAGAAATTGACTGCATGGGGGTTGTTTTTTGTGTGCGTGGCAGCATGCCTTACAGGGGACAATGGCATGGTCCCCGGACACAGCCAGAGAAGCCGGGCAGGGCTCAGAGCCCACGGGGGTTTCTCCAGGCCGACAGACTCACACGCGGGCTGGGTAAATGGCCTCAGCGGGCCGCATGCGGCCCCCGGGCCGTAGTTTGGGGACAGCTGCCCTACACCATTTCAGACAAATTGTGGTCTAGTTTCTTCTGGAAGACCTATGGTGATGGGGCACCCACAACTTCTGGAGGCAAGTCGTTCCACTGGTTAATTGTTCTAACAGTTAACAATCAATCAATCATTTTTTAAAAAAATTAATTGTTCTAACTCATGCTGGCATACTCAACACATCTTCTTCCTATTTTCCCTACAATGACAACCCTGTGAAGTGCATTAGCCTGAGAGAAAGTGACTGGACTAACGTCAGCCAGTAGCTTTCATGGCTAAGATGAGACTAGAACTCCTCCTTTCTAGCTTAAATGACTCTTTTTTTATTAATATTTTTATTGATTTTTATAATATAAAACACACACACAACATATAACATGTGCTCAGTGATTGTGCCCACCACCAGACAATCAATCATACCCCACCGCCAGCTGGGGGTATTTCTTGTATAAATCATTTAAACCCAAGAATGAAATATTTATTTACATGTTATAGAGTGATTCCAACTTGTTTCTTATAGCTTGGTCTAGCTTATTTATTTATTTTATTTATTTATTGTATTTGTATGCCCCCCTTCTCCTTAGACTTGGGGCGGCTAACAACAATGATAAAAACAGCATGTAACAATCCAATACTAAAATAACTAAAAAAAACCTTATTATAAAACCAAACATACATACAGACATACCATGCGTAAATTGTAAAGGCCTAGGGGGAAAGAATATCTCAGTTCCCCCATGCCTGATGGCAGAGGTGGGTTTTAAGAAGTTTACGAAAGGCGAGGAGGGTGAGGGCAATTCTAATCTCTGGGGAGAGTTGGTTCCAAAGGGCCGGGGCTGCCACAGAGAAGGCTCTTCCCCTGGGTCCTGCCAAACGACATTGTTTAGTTGACGTAAATGACTCTAAATGACTCTAGACCAAACTGGCTCCATTTTTAATAAAGTACATTTTTTTTGTTCTTGAAGTAAACATCTTTGCCATTTGCCACTGAGAGAATGAGCACACCCTAGCAACCCTTTCTTTAAAAGCAGCATAGACTAATTTATTCTCTAATTGCTCTTAGTTGAATTGGAACATTAGTCTCTCTAATTTCCAGTGTTTATGCCAACATATTCCCAGTCTATATACAGATCAGAGCAAATGAACACACCGTTCAATATGGCTAGCTTTGTGTTTACTCATTCTCAGTCCTATAATAGCAGGGACCTGGTAAAACGCTTTACAAGGCAGATAAAAGCAAGGAAATAAAAAGAGAGACAATAAGCAATAATTCATATTCTATCTACCAAAAGGAGACAGAACTTTCTGAAGCCTCTGGAAACAATAAGCATGGAGTGTTGCAAAGGGAGTTCCTTCAGCTTTAACCCTTTTATGGCAACATAACCAGGAGTGGGTTCTAAGTTACCTCATGGCTGGTTCATTTCCTCCTTCACTTGTGGCAAGGGCAGTGCAAAAAAGTATGGGGAAAAAATTAAAATAAAATAAAAAAGCCTCAAACAGGATGCGTAGTGCCAGAAACGCAGGTTCTGCAAATGTGCAGGAGAAAAAAAAACCCTGGATTTTGTTTAATGCAAAAAAATTATGGTATTTTTTTTAAAGATGGCGGTGTCCACGAACTGTGTTTGCCACGCTTCACCATCACGGCTCTAGGACATCATCCTTCCCCAGAGTTAAGGATGATACCCAGTCTCAGTCTGGTAGGTCCAGAAAGTCTTTATGCCCGGACTCTGTTCCCTGATTTGGGGTTAATGTGTTTGATGTAACTGTAGGGCTCCTGTCATGTTTATACAGTTTATTGTTCTAGTTATTTTATTTTATTTTACATTTCTTTATTGTTTTCAAAAATATTTCTCACATGTTTTGTTTCGGTTTTATAGATTTTATTCCATCTCTGTTACCTTTTGTATACCGGTATATCTTCCATTTCTCTATATCTTTTATTTAATAGTATACATTCAATTATATATATCATTGGTATAATACATCTTTAAAATAAAAGGAAAGAGGGAAAATGTTTGCTCTTCATTTCTATTGACATTCATAAGGTATTTGCTATTCTTTCTATATATACTGTTACTTTGTATTGTAACATTTTTAGTTTTTCTTTTGAATCCATTCATGCCACTTGTACCATGATCGTTTTGATTCTTTGATTTTAGTTCCCTTAATTGAATTTGTGATTTCATCCATCTCTGCACATCTATATATTTTGTCAATAATTAGGCTTTCTGATGGGATCTTTTCATTTTTCCACATTTGCGCTAGCGATATTCTAGCTGCGGTGTTTATATGAGTCACAAGGAAGAGAGTTTGCTTAGAACAGTGTTTTTCAACCAGTGTGCCGTGGCACACTAGTGTGCCGCGAAACATGGTCAGGTGTGCCGCGAAGCTCAGAGAGAGAAGAGAGAGAGAGAGACAAAGAGAGAGAAAGAAAGAGAGAGAAAGCAAGCAAGAGAGAAAAAAAACAAGAAAGCAAGCAAGAGAAAGCAAGAAAGAGATAGAAAGAAAGAAAGCAAGAGAGAGGGCAAGAGAGAGAAAGTAAGCAAGAGAGAGAGAAAGAGAGGGAGGGAATGTGGGAGAGAGAAAGACATAGAGGGAGGGAGGGAGAGAGAAAGAGAGCAAAAAAGAGGAAAGAAGGAAGAGAGAAAGAAGGATGGAGAGAGAGAAAAAGAGGGAGAGAAAGAGGGAGAAATAGAGCGAAAGGGAGGAAGAGAATTTTTTTGTCCAATCTTTTTTTAGCCTCCCCCCCCCTTAATGTGCCCCATGGTTTTGTAAATGTAAAAAATGTGCCGCGGCTCAAAAAAAGGTTGAAAATCACTGGCTTAGAATATTGTTTTTTCCAAATTCGTAGGAGCATACCTTCTGGAGTATATTCTATTTTCTCTTTGGTGATTTCTGTGAGCCATCTATGTTCTAGTTATTTTAATTCAGGTGGCAATGATCATACATCTTTTTTTTTTAGTGCCATTGTAACTTCGAACTGTCAGTAAATGAATGGTTGTTGTTCTGGTTCTGGCTGAGTCAACACCGCAAATCTCTTCTCAAAGCTTTGATTTTCAAACGAATAAATCTTTTATTCTCTTTTCCATGGAATAGATAGCAAAGTTACATGCCGCAATGCAAAGTCACATTCCAAGCTAATGAGTTGAATTTGCAAGGCTATAAATTCTCTAATCAGTAGAGGGAGTTTCAGTACACATCAGCATTTACTCAGAGTTCTCTCTAATCTAAATTGATAGAAATTGATCATGTTATATCAAAGGCTTACTTTTCGGAAGCGAAGAATACACACAGTTTGAAGAAAAGCAGCTTCCTTTCTGATATTCTCCGGAAATTACGTCTCACCCAGGGGTGGGCTACTGTCCAGATGGGGGGGGGAGGAATGCATTGGGGTAGTGAAAATGGAGCTCCACCCCAGAGCACCCAATTTGCAGTGAAAGATGTTGAAAGAAAATGCATTAAAAAAACGCCCCCACCCTCCTCGCCTTCCGTAAAATGCTGAAGATTCACCTCTGTCGCCAGGCATGGGGATGATTACCTCTCCCCTTTGTTGTTTCTCTGACCTCTGTAGTATGATTAATTGGGTTGAGTGTGTACGAGTGCGTAGTTGTGATTTTATGATATTAATTATTTTATATTAATGTTTTTAATTGACTTTTTAAATTTTAATATTAGATTTGTAATGTATTGTACTATTGTTATGTTGTGAGCCACCCCGAATCTTTGGAGAGGGGCGGCATACAAATCTAAATAATAATAATAATAATAATAATAATAATAATAATAATAATAATAATAATATTTATTAGATTTGTATGCCGCCCCTCTCTACAACACTCTGGGCGTAGCTTATAATAATAATAATAATAATAATAATAATAATAATAATAATAATAAGAAGAAGAAGAAGAAGAAGAAGAAGAAGAAGAAGAAGTATGGATCATCGACATTGCAATCCCAGGAGACAGCAGAATTGAGAAGCAGCTAGAGAAATTAGTGAAATACGAAGATCTAAAAATCGAGCTGCAACGACTCTGGCATAAGCCAGTGAAAGTGGTCCCAGTGGTACTTGGCACACTGGGCGCAGTACCAAAGGATCTCAGCGGACATTTGAAAACCATTGGAATTGACAAAATCTCCATCTGTCAATTTCAAAAGGCCGCTTTACTGGGATCGGCAAACATAATTTGCCGCTACATCACGCAGTCCTAGGTGCTTGGGAAGTGCCCGACTGGTGATGAAATACGAAATGCAGCATAATGATCTCGTTTGCTGTGTCGTACTGACATAATAATAATAATAATCATCATCATCATCATCATCATCATCACTATTATTATTATCATTATCATTATTAATATTTATTATTATTATAAGCTATGCCCACAGTGTTGTAGTAAGAATTTTGGTAGCCCTTCACTGGTCTCATCTATTACACCATTCTAACCTGAAGATTCAAAACTTTTTCCCAGTGATCTCCTCCCTTCTTTTTTCAAACCTCCTAAATCTCGGGTTGACCCAGGGGCTGTCACCCCCATTCTCTGAAGATGAGCTGCTTTCCATGCTAACACCTAAATCATTTAATCCTACGCTCTCGTCCCCACTGCCTTCTGACAACCTTCTTAAATCAGGGTAAACTAATGCTTCTTATTTCCTCTTCCTCAGAATCTGATATTTCCCGAGGCTGACAAGGAATACTCACAACAGTTGTAAGTCAAGGACTGTCTGTATAAATCAAAATCTTGGATTGGCCAAGCCAAACCCGTGTGTTAATGACACCAAGACACTTTCAAAGGTATAGACTTCAGCTTTAATTACACTACAGGTAAGAGCTCAGACCAGCATCAATTCAGGTCAAAGTTAACGCTGAGAGCATCTGCCACTCCGCAAATCGTCATCATCCCCACCACCAAACAATCATCCAGCACTGTAAGTCCTCCCCTCTCAGCTGATCATTGGCCTCACAAGGCTTAGATAGCCACTTTCTGGTTGTGGTTTCACTTCGCTTGAGTTTCTCTGTGTCTCATTTAACATGACGTCAGGCTTTCAACTGCTGTGAATAGTACATTGTGTTGGCAACCATCAATCCCCATTATCAGTATCTCTCCCTCCCACCAAAGTGCATATGTTGAGCCTTGGCACTCAATGATCACATGATGGTTAGTATGCTGCATGAACCTGCACAATGTGCTTTGTCAATCACAGGTCATGACTTAAAAAGAATATGCAACTAAGAACAATGGTATGCTTTGTGGACCTGGCCATTACCTGCAAACCTTCAGCTATGGTATTCTTTTCAGGACAGAGTTTTAAATGAAAGACAAATCAAAATGTTTATGGGATCTGTTATTCTGAGACTTTTGTCATATTTATTTCATGGTACAGATTTCTTTCCTGCACATAGCGAATATGTGATCTTTCTGCGTAGTTTTCATCCTTCTTCTGAGTTTCCTTCTCTTCCAGATCTCTGGATCACTTCTTTGGCAACACCTGGTCATCTGCTTCATCCATCTCTTCACATGCTTATTAAATGAACTTACGCAAAGCTTTTTGCGCCTGGTGTGAAGGCTATGGGGATAAGAGGGGGGGGAGATTTTAAAAGGAACTAATAACAGTATCTGCAAAGAATATAATTTATGTACAGTCAAGAATTGATGGGACCATAAAACAGACAAAGAAAGAAAAAATAAAGAATCAAAAGTGCTAGTTGACTTTAGAATTCAAAGAGACAAGCATTTGTTATATAATACCCCAGTGTTAACAATTGCCGATTAAAAAAAAAAACCCAAAAGTTCTCATGTTGCAGAATCTGGAGAGAGCTGAAAAGAAGAGAGAGAACTGAAGAAATTCTCAACATCCAAAAAAAAAAAAAGAAGAGATAGAAGAATAATGACTTTGGCAAAAAAAAAAAAAAAAAGCAAAGATAATGCTTGGTATTAGTCACAAAGATCCTTAGTACTTTTTCTTGCCTTGCTGATGTTTCATTACCCAAATTAGATAAAACCATCAGTGCTAGTAAAAAGTGCAGTTTGCTTTCAATTTATATTCCAGTACAGTGGTACCCCTACTTACGAACTTAATTCATTCCGTGACCAGGTTCTTATGTAGAAATGTTTGTAAGAAGAAGTAATTTTTCCCATAGGAATCAATGTAAAAGCAAATAATGCATGCGATTGGGGAAACCACAGGGAAGTTGGAGGCCCTGTTTCCTCCCAGGAGATTCCTAGAGAGGCCCCATGGAGGCTTCTCCCTGCCTTTTCTGGCCCTGTTTCCTCCCAGGAGATTCCTAGAGAGGCCCCATGGAGGCTCCTCCCTGCCTTTTCCAGTTACAGTTTCGGAGGCTTGGGTTTGTAAGTGGAAAATGGTTTTTGAGAAGAGGCAAAAAAATCTTGAACACCCAGTTCTTATCTTGAAAAGTTTGTAAGTAGAGGTGTTTGTAGGTAGAGGTACCACTGTAGTTAGCTCTGTTAGTGTTGGTGGAAGTGGTCTTGATGGTTCTTTGGACTGTTTACAGTTAGCTTGTTTGACAGATCCTTGATTGAGGTATTGTTTACTCCTTGATTATTGGTCTGATGTTAATTTTGGAGTTAATCTATGCTCATCAGGGTGATGTTTGCTGATCTTTTTTGTTCCCTTTTTGGCTTGTTGATTGTCCCTTTTGAATGATGTACAGTATAGATATTGTTTATATCTATGTGCCTATTGATGGATGATTTGTCAAAGGAGCCAGGTTTCCAGGAATTCTCTAGCTATTTGGACTTGGCTTGGTTTAGGATAGTCACAGTTTCCCAGTTGAAACTATGAGTAAGCTTGTCCATGTGTTGTGAAATTAAAGAGTTTTCATTGTGTCTTATGACACTTATGGTGCCATGGATGTATTCTACTAGTTTTCTGCCAGTTTATCCTTTCTAGTGCTGTTGTGATCTTTACACACTGTATGTTTTTTTCTTCTGGACTGTTTGGACATTTGACTTACTTAGGATGTTTTCGAAGGCTTTAGTTTGTTTGTGTACTATATTGATGCCATGTGGTTGCAATAGTCCTGTGATGGCGAATCCATAGCATGCTGATTTTCAGACTTTTGGGGAGAGAAAGGCCATTTTTGCCATCCCCAGGCTTCAGAAAAGCTTCCTGAGCCTGGGAATGCTGAAAAACGGGCCCAATGAGCCTATCAGAAGTTTGGAAATGAACTTCTGGTAAGCCCATAGGGCTGTTTTTCACCATCCATAGGCTCTGGAAGCTTTCCTGAAGTCCAGGGAAGGCAAAAATGACCCAATGGACCTACTAGAAATTTGTTTCCAAACTTCCAGTAGGCCCGTTGGGCCCATTTTTTGCCATCCACAGGCTCCAGAGGCTTTCCTGAAGCCTGGGGAGGGCAAAAAATGGCCCAACGGGCCTACTGGAAGTCTGGAGGCTTCTGTGAGGCCTGCATGCATACCCAGGAGGACAGCACCGGGGCTTGTGCATACATGCATGGGGGGAAGGCATTGGCTTATGGGTGTCGACACACCCACCAATACTATCCTGTGTGTACCCGAGCAAAAAAAGGTTCACCATCACTGCAACAGTCTATTGGTGGTTTCTGAAATGTATTTGATGTATGATAGTGTTATCCTTTTTACAACTTGTGTTGGTTGCTATATTGGGTTGAGTGGTCAGGCACCTTTTGATGAAGTTACGTGAATATACATTTTGTCGGAATATCCTGTTGCTGGGTATGTGTGTACATGTATTTTTTTTGCAATAATTTGTTTTAATTTTTTTCCAAACAATACATATACCTTTACATGTTACAGTATAGTAAACACATGCTTATACTTTATATTTTCAATCATGTACATGTATATGTGGGGTACCATTATGTGAGTTGTGTACCACTTACATCACAGCTGGTATTCTGCAAAAATCACCAGTCTTTTGGATCTCAAATTTCACCACTCTTCTTAACAATCTCTTGGGGATGTGCTGGGCTACTTCTGTACAACAATCAAAGAAGACAGGAAATATAGCTAGAAGAAACAGAAAATGTTATTTTTATTATAATTCAGTAATCGGTATGGCTAAAAATAAGGGCTGCTCAACTGATAATATATACTTAACAGTTATGAATCAAGTGGTACTAGAATTGCCATGAAGTTCTCTAAGTGCTTTAGAGTAAAATTTCCAAGAACTCAAGACAGTTCTTGCTTGAGCAAGCTTTGTAATTATCATGATACTTAGTTGCTAGGTGCATGCATTCATTCTTAAAGAAAAAAGGAATAAATTAAATTACAGAAGCCAGTTAGAAATAGTAGTGGCTATCTAGGGGTGGGTTCCTCCCAGTTCAGATCACCTGAACTGGTAGCAACCTGCTGGTGATGTCACGATGGGATCATAGAGCTGAGGGCAGGAGGGGATGTAGGGAAGAGGAGAAAGGGAGGGGAAGTCCTGTATTTTTGTACTAAAAGACACACCTGTATGTAAAATGCACCAGAATTTCAAAGTGGTAAGTAAGAAAAAAATGTTTTTGTCCTTCCTGTCCCCCAGGAACATTCTGCAAGTCTCCCAAACCCTCTGTGAACCCTGGGGTTTTTTGCAAAAATGGGCCCATTTTTCACAAAAATGGGGAGGTCTTCTCCTTTCCCCAGCCCCAGGAGCACTCTGCAAGCCTCCCAAACCCTTTGCATAGCCCATTTTTGCAATGCACAGTGCCAGAAACTCAGCTTCTGCATATGCTCAGAAGAAAAAATAAAACAAAAATTTAATTTTTTTTAAAGGATGGACCGGCCCATGGACCAGCACCAACTGAACCAGTTCAGTGATGTCATCATGATGTCACCAGCATGTTACTACCAGTTCAGGGCAACCGATCCAAACTGGGAGGAACCCATCTCTGATTCAGCTACAGTTTGCTCAGGAGAAATTAAACCAGAAAATACTCTTAATAAAGGGTGGGGGGTTTTTTCTTCAAAGAAAAAACAAGAAATTCCAGTTGCCTCCTGAAAAATCTCCTTTGGGACAACCATGACCTGGATGACTGGGATTCAAAAAGACCTAGACAAGCTTGAACAATGGGCTGAAACTAACAGAATGGTATTTAACAGAGAGAAATGCAAGATCCTACATCTGGACAAAAATAATGAAAATAGCACATAAGAATGGGAGGAATATGTCTGAGCAGCCGCACAGGTGAGAAGGACCTGGATGTATTGGTAGACCACAGATTAAACATGAGTCAACAGTGTGATGCAGCTGCAAAAAAGGCAAACACAATCCTGGGATGTATCAAGAGGAGCATAGAATCTCGCTCATATAATTATTCCTCTCTACAGTACTTTGGTACGACACACTTGGAATACTGTGTTCAGTTCTGGGGGGCCCAATTTAAAAAGGACATTGATAAACTAGATCAAGTTCAAAAGAGAGTTACAAGGATGATGAGTGGTCTGGAAACCATGTCCTACGAGGAACAGTTAAAGGATCTAGGGATGTTTAGTCTGCAAAGGAGAAGACTGAGAGGAGACTTGATAGCTGTATACAAATATCTGAAGGGCTGTCACAGAGTAGTGGGATCACATTGTTCTCATTAGCACATGGAAGGACTAGAAACAACGGAATGAAACTGCAAGGGATTAGATTTAGATCAGATATCAGAAAAACTTTCTAACTGTAAAGGTGATAAACCAGTGGAAGAGTTTGCCACAGGAGGTGGTGAGCTTGCCTTCACTGGAGGTCTTCAAACAGAGACTGGACAGTCATCTTTCTGGGATGGTTTAATGAATCCTTCATTGAGCAGGGGGTTAGACCCAATGACGCTGGAGGTCCCTTCCAACTCTATGATTCTATGACTGATAATCTCCCCAGACTTTTACCTTCAATAAATTTCCCACAAGTTTTCGACTATGAAAGGAACCTTTCATTCTCGAACATTCATATAAGAGAACTAATGAGCAGGTAGGGCCTCCTTCATTCCTGTTTTTAAAGTTGCAAAAACATTTCTGTCATTTGACGTATGTGCTGTTGAACTGACCAAGTTACACAAATGTTTCTCAACCTTGGCAACTTTAAGATGTGTGGACTTCAAACTCCAAAATTCCCAAGCTAACCCATTGCTAAGGTTGAGAAACACTGAGTTATACTATGGAACTAAATCATAACAGTAATAATCCCAGGACCTTTGATAAAGAGGCAAAGCTGTAAATATAGAACAGTGATGGAGACGTTTTTTTAGTTTGCGTGCTAAAAATGTGTGTGTGTGTGTGTGTGTGTGTGTGTGTATGTGTGTGTGCTAGCATGTGTGCCTATTGATTGATTGTTTGTTTTAATTGTTTTTGTTTTAATTGGATTTGTATGCCGCCCCTCTCCGAGGACTCGGGGCGGGTCACAGCATATATAGTAAACACAACAATACAATAAATCCAGTTAATACAATTAATTTTTTTTAAAAAAATTCTAAAACATTTTTAAACACCCCATTCACTGACATTCACCCAAAAAACTATGCTAAAAACACTCGTTGGTCAGGGGGAAGATCTAATTTCCCCAGGCCTGGCAACAAAGATGAGTTTTTAAACTTTTTCGGAAGGCAAGGAGGGAGGGGACAGTGCGAATCTCTGGGGGGAGCTGATTCCCGAGGGCCGGGGACCCCACAGAGAAAGGCTCTTCCCCTAGGTCCCGCCAACCGGCATTGTTTAGTTGACAGGACCCTAAGGAGACTTTGTGGGACCTCACCCGACGCTGGGATTTTATTTTATTTTATTTATTTATTAGATTTGTATGCCGCCCCTCTCCGTAGACTCGGGGCGGCTCACAGCAATAATAAACAATATATAACAAATCTAATAATTTAAAAGAAACACTAAAAGCCCCATTATTAAAAGCAGACATACACACAAGCATACCATACATAACTGTATAGGCCTGGGGGAGATGTTTCAATTCCCCCATGCCTGACAACAAAGGTGGGTTTTAAGGAGTTTACGAAAGGCGAGGAGGGGGGCCAGTTCTAATATCTGGGGGGAGCTAGTTCCAGAGGGTCGGGGCCGCCACAGAGAAGGCTGTTCCCCTGGGTCCCACCAAATGGCATTGTTTAGTTGACGGGACCCGGAGAAGGCCAACTCTGTGGGACCTAATCGGTCGCTGGGATTTGTGCAGCAGAAGGAGGTCTCAGAGATAATATGGTCCTATACCATGTAGGGCTTTATAGGTCATAACCAACACTTTGAATTCGGTCCGGAAACCAATCAGCAGCCAATGCAGTATTGATTAATTAGATTTCTATGCCACCCTTCTCGAGGCGACTTTGGGTGGTGTACAATATTATAAATGCAACAATATATAAAAGAAATCTAAATTACTTTTAAAAGAATTATACAAATTACTAAAAGTGTTGAAAACACCATATACCAATGTGATACACATTCATCCAATTCAATCATTCATAATATTGGCTGGAGACGATCTCATAACTCACAGCCTCCATGCCTGCCAGCAGAGGTGGGTCTTGGTAGGCAATGGTGGGCTCATATCGGTGTGGTCTGGAGTGTCGCACCAGTAGGAATCCACTGATTTTTCAGTGATTTTTTTCCGGGGTCTCCATGTCGGAAGAAGCCCTCCAGCCTGCCCTTGTCTTAATGTCTTCATCCGAAGCACAGCTGAGAAGCTCCTTCTGAGTAGATGCTGGGAAAAAATTGCCGAAAATTGCATCCGTGGGTTCTTATTGGTGTGACACTCCACACCACACTGACAAGAATCCACCACTACTGGCAGATGAAAACCGGAAGTGCCTTTTTCCAAACTTCTGGTTTGTTTGTGGGGGGATTACTATTATTATTTTTACCTCCAGGGCTTCAGGGCAGCTTCCCTGGAGCGTCCAAAGGACAAAACGGCCTTTCCTAAGGCTGAAAATGAGATGGCGGGCATGCACATGTGCACTGGAGCTGAAACATGAAAAAGTCTCGTGTGCTCTGCCATATGGCTCTGTGTACCATCTATAGCAGTGTTTCCCAACCTTTTTTGAGCTGCGGCACATTTTTCTTATTTTCAAAATCCTGGGGAACATTGAGGGGGGGGGGCTAAAAAAAAGTTTGGACAAAAAAAATCTCTCTTTCTCCCTTTCACTCTATTTCTCTCTCCCTCCCTCTTTCTCTCTCTTCCTTCCTTTCTGTCCATCCCTCTTTCTTTCTCTGTTCCTTCCTTCCTCTCTCTCCCTCCCTCCTTCCCTCCCTCTATGTCTTTCTCTCTCCCTCCTTCCCCCATCTCTTGCTCTCTCTCTTGCTTGCTTTCTCTTTCTCTCTCTCTTTCTCTCTCTGTCTCTCTTGCTATCTCTCTCTCTTTCTCTCTTGCTATCTTTCTCTCTCTGTGTCTCTCTTGCTATCTCTCTCTCTCTCTCTTGCTATCTCTCTTTCTCTTTCTCTTGCTATCTTTCTGTCTCTCTCTTGCTTTCTTTCTCTCTCTCTCTTGCTATCTCTCTTTCTTTCTCTCTCTCTTTTTCTCTCTCGTTACACCACACCGGCAACAGCGGCATCGGGCAGTAGCCGGGGTGGCGGCAGAGCGGTTGACTGCGAGCGGGAGCCCTGACAGCGGCAGCTGGATGTGCTGCTGGATGTGCTGCTTGTCCTTTGGGACCCGGCGGGAGGGCAATGGCAGCGGGAACGGGAGGCTGCCGGCTGCAGTGGCCCCAGGCAGTCGCCGGGGGATGGCGGCGGCGAGAGGGAGCTCCAAGGTAGAGGCACCGATGGTGGCAGTTGGACGTGCTGCTGGACGCCGCACATGCTGGCGCTGCGGGGCTGGCACCTCCGGCCCAGCCAGCGAGCCAGTGCCAGCCCGCAGTGCCAGCATGTACAGCGTCCAGCAGCATGTCCACCACTGTTGGTGCCTCCACCTTGGAGCTCCCTCTCGCTGCCGCCATCCCCTGGTGACTTGCCCGGGGCCGCTGCAGCCAGCAGCCTCCCGTTCCCGCTGCCAGTGCCCTCCCGCTGGGCCCCAAAGGACATTTGTTGCCACCCTCGCCAGGGAAGCTTGAGCTGGGCATGAAGAATAAAGCTCAGCTTCCGGTCTCGGAAGCTGAGCTTCGCGGCACACCTGACCATGTCTCGCGGCACACCGGTTGAAAAACACTGATCTATAGCCCACATGCCATAGGTTTGCCATCATGGATATAGAATATTGCCTGTATTCAGATAAATCTACTTCTCCACAATCCATTAATTTCTGCAAACTCCAAGGTGAAAAACACTGCTTGTTCAAAATACTACCTAACTTTACATAGTTCTCTGGATTAGCCTTCAGTGCTGGGAAAAGTGGAAGGAAACAGGACTACAGCAGTAACAATGAGATTCAGTTACAGTAGACATCAATGCAACATTAGAAAACTTGAAAGACCAGTCTAGGGACAGTTTGTCATGGAGAAAATGTCTGTGGTCAGTAAGACCTGACAGTGATTTGATGGCAAATAATCAAACAACCAGTCAGTTTCTATATACAAATATTTCCCACTATCACCTTTGTCTATGGAGAGTCCCAATTATTCAGGGACCAAAGGTGATTTTTCCCCACCCCAAAAGGCAACTGGACTTTGTTTTTAAAAATATTTTGCTTTTCAGGAAGGTTTTTAGATGGCAAGTGAAATGTTTTCAAAGAAAAAGCAACAAAGTCCAGTTGCTATTTGGCAAAAGCACCTTTTTTTGTATATTGTATTGAGAGAGCCAGTTTAGTATAGAGATCAAGGCATCAGAGTAGAAACTGAGAGACTATGAGTTCTAGTCCTGCCTTAGGTACGAAGCCAGCTGGGTGACCTTTGGCCAGTCACTCTCAATTCTAGGAAGCAAGCAATAGCAAGCCATTTCTGGGGGGGAAATTAGCTTTGCTAAGAAAACTATAGATATTTGTTCAGCCAATCTCTGAGAACTGCACACAATTGAACAGAAGGGGGGTGGGAGGAACTGAACTGGGATGTACTTATTTGCATGCAGAATATTTTTTATGAAACTACAACTCGCAGCATCCTCATTGTCAGACATGTTGGCTGAGCTTCTGAAAGTTAGTGGTTCAGAAATATCCGGGGGTCACTTGTTTTCTCATCAGAGTAGTAGTTGCTACGGAAACGGGAAACGGTGCTGCACCAATAGCAAAAGTTGAGCTGCGTGCGCAGCTTTGCTTCTCCTGTGCAGGCGCAGAAGCAAAAAAATCTCTGAAATATCCCGCACGTGCATCCCCTCACAAGATTTTTCTTTCTGCACATGCATAGAAGCAAAAACACACTGGGACACATATGCACGCATGCAACAACTCTTTCCAGCATGCAGTCTCCTCGGCTAATGGCGGCTGACCGCCTTCCCACCGCTGTCAGTGGAGGCTCCAAGTCCAGTCACTGTGGGGTATGCTGACCCCAAAATGGGACCAAACCAAGTCCCCTTCTCCCCCCCACCCAGGGAGATTCTGGGCTGACTCAAACCGAATTGGCACCCCCAAACAACAGGAAATCGGCGTTTCCCCGCAGGAGCGAAAGAAATACCGCTCCACCGAGATGCTGACCACGCCCCTCTCTGGATCATTTTTTGGAAGCAGTTTCAAAAATGCATCTGGAATCATTAGAAATGCTGGGGTTCAATTTTGGATTAGTGAGAGAGAATGCAATGGATGTATTTTGGCACTTTCTGTAGTCTTTACCAAAAAAAAAATCCCAGAAAAAATCTTATTTCTCTGGCATCTGTAAAACAATTCTAAACAAGATTATTTCCTGGAAATAAGACTGGGTCTTACTTTCTTTTGGGCCTCAAAATAAGCACTAGGGCTTATTTTTTGTGGGGGGTGTCTCCCCCACACTGTACAACAGGCTCAATTCTTCTATTTGCTTGTGGCAGGTGGTGTGTCTGTGTGAAGCTGACACACACGTCCCACACCGGCTTACCTGAGAGCCCCCATCCACCCCTTGGCATCAGCATTGCTTCGTGGCCATAGCAGTAACACACCTCTTGGCCTCCGATTGCATCTGTGAGCAAGCGGAACAAATTGGCTGGCGGTCACATAGGCTCCTGCTGCGCATGACTGCTGGTGCTTCCACCGCTGTGAGATAGGTGTCATGGCATGGATGACTTGGCTTCAGGGACCCTGAAATAAGCCAGTGATGCGTGCACGGGGCAGCTTCACCACCACCCCGCTTTGCCTCGTGGTTGCGGCGCTATGAGCAATGGAATGAGCAGGCGGACAGCTGTGCAGACACTTAAGTAGGGCTTATTTTGGGGGTAGGATTTATATTAGGCGCACACCTAAAAATATGCTAGGTCTCATTATCAGGATAGGTTTTATTTTCAGGGAAATGGGCAGGGGTGGGCTACTTCCCGGACCGGGGGGGGGGGAATGCAGTGGGGTAGCGAAAATGGAGCTCCACCCCAGAGCACCCAATTTGCACTGAAAGATGTTGAAAGAAAATGCAGGGCATCCTGTATAAGCCACGCGCACAGTGTGATGGTAAAATTTTTGGTAGCCCTTCACTGGAAAGGGATATTTTCCATTTCTTCTGTTTTTGGTGTTCCAAAGCAGAGGAAAAATGGATGAAATAAAAATCCTTCTACCATCAATAGTGGACATGTTCCGAAGCCAAAAATTATTGGTGTACAATTCCAAAATGGTTGAAAGAAATTACAAATAATGAGATTTTTAAAACTCCAGAATTATTTTTATTAGGTATTTTCCCTAAAAAATTATAAAAAAGAAATCCAATATTTAATCATACATATATTATTGACAGCGAGAATAACCTTTGCACAGCAATGGAAAAGTGAAATAATCCCCAGAGTAGTGCTAATTGGAAATGTGCAGAGATGGACATGATGACAAGAAGGTTAAAAGGGCAGGAAGAATCGGAGTATTACATAATATGGGACAAATTCTACAACTGGTTAGAAAAAAGAAACAATTCTGTATATGAAACTAATTTATATACAAATAGAAAGAGTAATCTAAAATTGAAACAATAAAGTGAATGGAACACAATAATATAAATAAATAAGTATGGTATGCAAAGAATGTCTTGGAAATGTTGTAAATGTATAAGTACTGCATTTGATATAGGATTTAAAGCTCCGAAAACAACTTCTGACAAAGAGAGGGGAGGTAAATAATCCCCCTTTTATGTTCTATGTTTGTTTTATTTATTATTTATTTATTTATTAGATTTGTATGCCGCCCCTCTATTTTGTACTGTCATTATGCAAAAATGTTAATAATAATAAAAAAGAAATAAAAATCCTAAGGAACAGACTCTGTAAACAGAGGATTCTGTGTGTTTTGTGGCAAAATAAAACATATTGACTGCTGGAGATTAGGCAAAAATCTAGAAAATGGGAATAGAATCCAGTTTTGTAGGAGTGTCATAGGGAATTGCCTGGAATCTTAAACAGGTAATCCAAACAGAAAATTAAAGTACTGTACCTTTAAATCCTCAACTTATAAACTTTCATTTAGAAATCGTTGGATGTTACAAATTATTGGAAAAAAGTGACCATTTATGACAATTTTTCACATTTATGACCAGTGAAAGGCTACCTAATTTTTATTACTGCACTGTGGATGTGGCTAATACAGTCTGCCCGGCATTTTCTTTCAGCATCTTTTAGAGCAAATTGGGTGCTCTGGGGTGGAGCTCCATTTTTGCTACCCCATTGCGTTCCCCCCCCCAATCCAGGCAGCAGCCCACCCCTGTTTATCACCCCATGGCATCACATGATCAAAATTCAGATGCTTAGCAACTGGCTCATTATTTATGATTATTGCAATGTCCCCACCCCCCACCCCATGTGATTATTTTTTGGAACCTTCTGACAAGCAAATTCCACAGGGAAGCCAGATTTCCTTAACAACCATGTTACTAAATTAATAATTGCTGCAATTCCAGCGGCCGATAAGGTACCACAGAGTTGGCCTTCTCCGGGTCCCGTCGACCAAACAATGTCGTTTGGCGGGCCCCAGGGGAAAAGCCTTCTTTGTGTTGGGCCCCGCCCCTCTGGAATCAACTCCCCCCAGAGATTAGAATGGCCCCCACCCTCCTTGTCTTTTGCAAATTACTCAAGACCCACCTTTATCGCCAGGCATGGGGGAACTGGGACATCCTCCCCCAGGCTTTTATATTTTATGTTTGGTATGTATGTGATGTATGGTTTTTAAATTGTTGGGGTTTTAGATATGTTTTATTTTAATATTAGATTTGTCTCACTGTTATATTGTTTTTGTATTACTGTTGTGAGCCGCCCCGAGTTTTCGGAGAGGGGCGGCATACAAATCTAATAAATAATAATAATAATAATAATAATAATAATAATAATAATAAAAAATTCATTTAAACAACTCATAACAATGTGGCGTCAAGCTGGCCACACCAACCCTGGCCCCCAAGGTCACACATAACTCTGATGTGGCCCTCAATGAAATCATGCTTGCAGGAACGTACAGTTATAAAAGCATCTTTTTTTACTGTAAAACAAACAACTATGATCAATGAATAGGGAGGTTTCAATGCAGGGGTGGGCTACTGCCCGGATTTGGAGGGTGGGGGGAAACGCAGTGGGGTAGTGAAAATGGAGTTCCACCCTAGAGCACCCAATTTGCACTGAAAGATGTTGACAGAAAATGCAGGGCGTCATGCATAAGTCACACCCACAGTGTGGTAGTAAAGATTTTGGTAGCCCTTCACTGTTCCAGTGGTACATGCAGCTGCAAAAACTGGTACCCCAGTTTGGGGTCCAATCCTGGGCCTGTGAACACATACTCTGTTTGTCAAACATGTACAATATAGCAGGTATTGGCACAGACATAAACATTAGCAAAGTAGGTACAGGTAAATTAGGACAATAGGACTGTAGGACAGGGACGGTAGGCACAATAATGCGCTTATGCACACCCCTTACAGACCTGTTAGGAATGAGGTTAGGTCTACTGTAGACAGGTCTAAGGTTAAAGTTTTTTGGGGGTTTGAAGAAGAAATCAAAGAGTCAGGTAATGTATTCTAGATATACATTACCTGTTGCTGAAGTCGTATTTTCTGCAGTCGGAGAAGAGAATTATAGAAAGAAGAGAATTGTGTCTTATAAAAGTTAGGTATATACGGAGAACAGTTGGGAGAGGAGAAAAAAAAAATTGTTCCACAAGTTTTTATCACCTTATTAAAATAGATCATTGCTATTCAAATTTGGTATCTTTAAGATGTGTAGACTTCAAATCCCAGAATCCTTCAGCATGGTTAGGGAATTCTAGGCATTGAATTCCACACATTTTAAAATTGCCAAGTTTCCAAAATACTGAAATAGAGGCTATCCCCAGCATATCATCTGGGAGATTGAAAAGAAACATCAACTTGTACGTTTTCTTTCTTTCTAAAAGAGTGATTGTCATTGTTCAAAATAGTGAGCCAAAGAGGAAAGGAAAAGGTAAATCACTACCTTACAGATTGGTAGGCATGCGGAAGATTACAAAATGTGCTATGGTTTCCTCCTTTACTCTCCTGTCACTATCAAAGAAATGGTCAAATTCCAGTTTGCAGCAATGAGAATGACACCGTGCAAGGCCTATTCATTGGTTGGAACCGTTGAGAGATATGCTGAAGTATTCATTAAAATTGGTACTAACAAGAAAGATGCGTACTAAAAACCTAGTTCACTTATGTTGTGTATACTCCCTTGCAGCTTCTGGGAGTGTGTTGAAGTTCAGAAATTTTGGAAGGAAGTGCAGAACAAAATAAATAAAATGCTAAATATTAATTGGATAATTACAAAAGAAATAGCGATATTAATTAAACAAAGAGAACTAAGAGGTTTTAAAGAAATAAAAACTGCAGCACTGGAAAGCGCTCAAGCGGTAGTGGTATTGGGTTGGAAAGAGTCTATAAAATGGACATTACAGAACTGGTACTGGTACATGGTGGATCACATTCATTTTGAAATCATGGAAATAAGATTAAACAATTTTGATGAAAATAAATTGGAGAAGCTGATGGTACGATGGAATAAGGTGAAAGATTATATGTTGAGTAGAATTTGCAACAAAAATGTGAAAAATAAACTCCAATCACTCTTTGAATAGTAAACAAATGCAAATTAGAGCTAAGGAAATAAAAGAACATAATCTAGTAAATATTTGAACCCCCCGCAATTGGTGGTGGTGGTGGAGGGCATTGTCAGTCGGGTGATGGGCACATGCACTGTGCACAGTTTTATGTTTGTTTCATGTAACCTTCTGTGCAAAACCAATAAAAATATATATTTTTAAAAAATGTATACTCCCTTGCAGCTTGTGTAATTTTCAGATTCGGAGGATGAGTGGGATTTAGAGATCATAAATTCCCCTCTTCTACCAACAGTTAGCAATGTTAGTGCAGACCACGGAGCTAATGACATAGACATGAGTTCGGGTGACTCAAATGGAGGAGAGAACAGATGGAGAGATGCTCATTTCAGATGTTTTCAGAAACGCTTGCAGGAAAAAGGGAGGAGATGTTATAGAAGAATTAATTAATAAATTACCTCGCATCCAGTTGTAAAACGGAAGAGACGCTGAATTCGTTCAATCTTGCAACCTAAAGATGGTCGCGTTCCGAACTTACTCGGAAGCGTAAACTATCATGTGATTTATTACTTGCTTTTTTATGACTCCTGGCTAGCCCTAATTAGCCATAAATTTTAGAATGACTCGTGGAATGTTTTTTATGTTGCTGCCAAGTTTATCTACTTAATTGCTGAGATAGAAATGATGAGAGAAGAAAACTGCTTGCAAGTTGAAGTGTTAAGGAGAAATAAAGAGGATGTGTTTTACAGTGAGATGCATTAAGAAATCATTTATTCCAAGTATTTATTTATTTATTTATTATTTATTTATTATTTAGATTTGTATGCCGCCCCTCTCCGCAGACTCGGGGCGGCTCACAACAGAATAAAAACAATTCATAACAAATCTAAATTGTAGTTTAAAATATTTAAAAACCCCATTTACTAAACAAACATACATACACACATACCATTCATAAATTGTATATGCCCGGGGGAGATGTCTCAGTTCCCCCATGCCTGACGACAAAGGTGGGTTTTAAGGAGCTTACGAAAGGCAAGGAGAGTAGGGGCAGTTCTAATCTCCGGGGGGAGTTGGTTCCAGAGGGCCGGGGCCACCACAGAGAAGGCTCTTCCCCTGGGGCCCGCCAACCGACATTGTTTAGTTGACGGGACCCGGAGAAGGCCCACTCTGTGGGATCTAATCCGTCGCTGGGATTCGTGTATATTCTGCATGAGCCTGAAATCAGAACAATTTATAGATTTGAGCTGTAATCTGATCCATAAGCTCATTTACAAAGGCTTTGTGAGTCAAATGTACAAGGTTGCTCAACAGCCATTGGAGAAAATCTCTAATAACTGGATTAGCAGTACTGTATGGGTAAAAATAGCCTGCCTTTGTTTCAGTTCCCCAGAAGCAACTTGACCTGCCTTGCAAGCTCAGTAAAACAAATACTTTTTTTCTAAACTATTAAGTTTTCTTCAAATAAAAGTTAGATTCAAGCCATCACCAAACAGTGAAGAACAAATAATATTGAAATTTTCACGACACCTTCTGAAAAAGAATTAATGTTATTAATTCTCACAGTGACAGGTGATTGGGTTGAGATTGTATGTGGAGATAAACAAGGAGACCATAGGTTTCACAAATTTGCCTCAGGCCTCTTTGTTTCCTCCTGCTTTTCAATTTGTTGGGGAGAGAGCCAAATTCTATACAGCTGAGATAAGATTTGGTACTGTCTTCCAAAAGGATGTAATTGGTCTTTGGCTGCTGCATGTAACATACAGGTGGTTGTTGACTTATGACAGTTTGTTTAATAACAGTTCAAAGTTACAATAGGTTTGGAAAAAGTGATTTATGGCCTTTCCCTCAAGCTATGACCTCAGTCTATGGTCATGTGATCTCAATTCGGATAATTGGCAATCATTTACAACAGCTACATCACCTTGTAGTGATATGGACACAATTTGCAAATTTGTGGCTTCTGACAAATTCAATTGATGAAGCTGGTTTCAGTTAATGAAACCACATGACATTGGGCCAGATTTCTTTCTTTCTTTCTTTCTTTCTTTCTTTCTTCCTTCTTTCTTTCTTTCTTTATTTCTTTCCTTACTTATTTATTTGCTTGCTTGCTTGCTTGCTTGCTTGCTTACTTCTTATTTACACTTACTTACTTACTTACTTCTTCCTTCCTTCCTTCCTTCCTTCCTTCCTTCCTTCCTTCCTTCCTTCCTTCCTTCCTTCCTTCCTTACTTACTTACTTACTTACTTACTTACTTACTTATTGTTAGAGTTGAAAGGGACCATGCAGGTCATCAAGTCCAATCCCCTGCTCAAGCAGGAAAACCTACACCACCCCAACCAGATGGCAGTCCAATTTCCCTTTGAATGTGTCAAGTGATGGGGCATTCACAATCTCCGTTGGCAGACCGTTCCACTGGTTGATTGGGACCGCCTTCTGCCATATGAATCCCAGCGACCGGTTAGGTCCCACAGAGTTGGCCTTCTCCACGTCCCGCCAACCAGACAATGTCACTTGGTGGGGCCAAGGGAAAGAGCCTTCTCTGTGGGGGCCCTGGCCCTCTGGAATCAGCTCCCCCCCAAAATTCGTACTGCCCCCACCCTCCTCGCCTTCTGTAAGTCTTAAGACTCCCAAGTCCTAGGTGATTGGGAGGAAATAGGGATATAGGGATTTTGCAGTAACCTTCCCCTGGAGTGGGGAGGGAATTGAGATTTTACAGTATCCTTCCTTTGCCACGCCCATTAAACCATGCCATGCCACATCAAGCCACACCCACAGAACTGGTAGTAAACAGTTTTTTAAATTAATTAATTAATTAATTTATTGGATTTGTATGCCGCCCCTCTCCATGGACTCGGGGTGGCTAACAACAGTGACAAAAACAGAATGTAAAAATCCAATACTAAAACAGCTAAAAACCCTTGTTATAAAACTAATCATACATACAAACATACCATGCATAAATTGTAAAAGCCTAGGGGGAAAGAGTATCTTAGTTCCCCCATGCCTGATGGCAGAGATGGGTTTTGAGGAGCTTACGAAAGGCAAGGAGGGTGGGGGCTATTCTAATCTCTGGGGGGAGTTGGTTCCAGAGGGCCGGGGCCGCCACAGAGAAGGCTCTTCCCCTGGGCCCCGCCAACCGACATTGTTTAGTTGACGGGACCCGGAGAAGGCCCACTCTGTGGGACCTAACTGGTCGCTGGGATTCATGCGGCAGAAGGCGGTCCCTGAGATCATCTGGCCCAGTGCCATGAAGGGCTTTATAAGTCATAACCAACACTTTGAATTGTGACCAGAAACTGATCAGCAACCAATGCAGACTGCCACCACTGCCTTGAAGGTCTTCTAATCAAACCCTCGCCCAAAGCAAGACACCTTATCCTCACCATCCTGGCGAAATGGCTAACCAATCTTTGGAGCACCCACAACTCCAGGAGGCAAACTCTTCCATTTATTAATTGTTCTCACTGTCAGGAAATTTCTCCTTATGGTTGTTGCAGGTCGTAACTCTCTTAAACAAACTCTGATACAGTTCTATATAGGAATCATTGAGTCTGGCATCTGCACCTCTATAACTGTCTGGTTTGGTTCTTCAATCCAACAAGACCAACACAGACTTTAGAGCAGGGGTAGGGAACGTTGGCTCTTCTATGACTTGTGGACTTCAACTCCCAGGATTCCTGAGCCAATCATTCTAGTTCAGAGAATTCTGGGAGTTGAAGTCCACAAGTCATAGAAGAGCCAACGTTCCCTACCCCTGCTTTAGAGGATAATCAGAACTGCAGAAAAAACAATTGCTGCCAACCTGGCTTCATTGAGGACCTGTATACTGCACGAGTCAAAAAGAAGGCTGTGAAAATATTTACTGACCCCTCGCATCCTAGACATAAACTGTTTCAACTCCTACCCTCAAAATGTCGCTACAGAGCACTGCACACCAAGACAACTAGACACAAGAACAGTTTTTTCTCAAACGACAGCACTCTGCTAAACAAATAAATCCCTCATCACTGTCAAACTATTTACTAAGTCCGCACTACTGTTACTAGTTTTTTTCCTCATCATTCCTATCACCCATTTCCTCCCACTTATGACTGTATGACTGTAACTTGTTGCTGGTATCCTTAAGATTTTATTAATATTGATTGTTTCCTGATTGCTTATTTGACCCCTATGACTATCGTTAAATGTCATGATTCTTGACAAATGTATATTTTCTTTTATGTACATTGAGAGCATATGCACCAAAGACAAATTCCTTGTGTGTCCAATCACACTTGGCCATTAAAGAATTCTAAGACAACATGTGAAATTCCAAACCAAATTCTCTAGCGTTGAGAATTTTGATCTTAGATAGTCAATCTTAGATAGATAATCTTAGGGAGTCAAGCTGTGACAAGCCCTATTATTAAGTTGACATCCTGAACATTTCTGAATGACAAACATGCCAGGTTTTGATTAGGAGTGCCAAAGACCCAATTAAGAGGCACATGTATAAAAGAAGAATCGTCTGGCGGGACCCAGGGGAAGAGCCTTCTTTGTGGTGGCTCCGACCCTCTGGAACCAGCTCCCCCCAGAGATTAGGATTGCCCCCACCCTCCTTGCCTTTCGGAAACTCCTTAAAACCCACCTCTGCCGTCAGGCATGGGGGAATTGAAACATCTCCCCCTTGCCCATGTAGTTTTTGTGTATGATTCAATTGTGTGCTTGTTTTTATATATTGGGGCTCTTTTGGATTTTTTAACTTAAAACTGTAATTTAGATTGCGAAATATTAGATTTGTTACTATGTTTTGTTTACCATTGTTGTGAGCCGCCCCGAGTCTACGGAGAGGGGCGGCATATAAATCCAATAAATCTAATCTAATCTAATCTTAGCAAACAACAATACAATAATCCCATTGTGCCTTTCATTTAAAAGAATCAATGAGTATCAGGTGAGAAAGCTATCATCATCATTAAATAAATTGGCATATTTGTGAGTGCAGAAGTAAGTTTTCTTCCTGTTTTTGCCATCTTCAACTCAATGGTCTCCAGATGTAGAGTAAACTACCAGAATCCCAAGCCAGTAAAGCTACCAAATTGTCAAGATTGCAGTATTTTAGGAATTATTTTCTTTTCTTATTAGCCAACAGGTGGCTCTTGCATATTTCATGAAACCAGTTTATGCTAAACAGAGGTTTGCCAGGCAAAGAAAGCATAAGATTTGCATATTATGGACTACATCCTTATTCACCAGGCACTGAAGGAAAAGGCAATAATGATTAAATAACCACCTATATCACCAGCACATTTCCTTAATTAAGGATAATTATTTTTACGACCTTTATTTGAAAGGAAATTCCGGTTAAAGTCACTGAAGGTCATGCTCATTATTAATAGTTGGGCAATATATGAAATTGATTAGTCTGCATGCTTAGAAAGAACTTATTTGGAAATATGGATTCGCCAGGTCTTCACTTGATGCATCCCCAAATCATTCAGCTCTATAGCACAGGTCTTGTTTATAATGTTACGACAGGTTAATCATTTGGGCACATAAAATACACAGATGGACAATAAGCAATAGCAGGAAATACTTTGTTTTAAACTCTTGGAACACACCTCACTTCATGGACACGTAGTGCTAGTTAGCAGGAGTTTGCCTCACGAGTCTACTCCGCCAAACCAGACACATGTTAGACAATGTTGTGGGTAAGGGAGAAAGGATTTAATTCAAAGAAAACTTTCTACATCTGTTCATTTTACCTAATATAATCTCTTACGAAGGGCTGTACTTAAAATAACTTCTTTTAAAGAATTTTAAAATTTTAATATAGGTGGCTTAAACTACAAAATGTGTTTTAAAAGAAATGATTTAACAACCATCCCCAGCTGATCTTTTCTAACATTTGCTACCTCTCACTGTTTCTTTTAAATCTAATTGACATAGAATATCATTTTTTAAAATAAACTACTGCATAGTAGAAATAGTCTGATCTCTACTTCCTTCTCCACTCATCATATTTTTGCATATGAAATTGCCAATGAAGACATATCTACTCTTTTATTTTAAGCACATTTGTACTGATATAAATATTCAGATTGATAAACTGACCACTTGTGCTTCCTTTATAAACTGCTACTTTTCCACTCCCAACTTCTAAATTCAAGGATTTTCCAGTATGGCTGTCCTGTTTATGGTTTTATGAATAGAACATGGACTTCCAATATGTCACTGGTAAATTTAAAAATGAAATCATTCATTCAAAGGTGACAATTATGACTACTGCATGACTTAACTATTTTTCTGAAGGCAGCAAAGTGCATTGCAAAAAGGCCCCCAAATGCAAAAAATAATCTGAATTTTATGCTTACCGTCAGACATATGATCAACTAGGACAATCCCAAATGCGACGAGGATAAGGTGAACATTCATGTTTCCTTATATACAGTACAGGAGGTATTGAAAGTGATAGTGAGTGGATTGCAAAGGCTATTGCTACCTCCTTAAGACTTACAAAGACTCTTTGCTGCCCCACCCCTAGCAAAGTGTAAACATTGTCTAGAGCTGACTAGGGATTTTTGGAGTTTTCAGCAGGAAAGAAATAAGTGATTATGTTCCTCAATACATCATTGTCCATCTAAAGCATCCTTCTGTAACCTACCAGCAGTCTTCTTCTAGTATCATCCTTTCAATCACAGGTGTTAGGGGTTGAATGCTTTTATGAAGTCAAAGCAAGTGCCCTACTAGGTAGGAATTTCAAACTTCAATCATGTTGCTCTCTTTCAAAGCTCAGTTTATATCTAAAGTAGAAATTGCTGGGGTAACTACAGAATACTTTCCAGAGCTTGGAGTATGAACTTAGTAGTATAGGTGCAGTGGTTCTCAACCTTTGTAATGCTATGAACCCTTAATACAGTTCCTCATGTTGTGGTGACCCTAAATCTAGCGCCAATTCTCCCAACAGAGCTTTAAGCTGATTGGCAGGAAGGTCAGAGGGACACCCCCTTTGTAAATGCCTGATTGGTTAGACTGTAAAAATATGTTCCAAGGTGCCCAAATAGAAGCTTTAGTCCCTAACACCATGGGGAATTTGTCTTTTTCCGTGGTCTTAGGCCATGAAATGGTCATTTGATCTCCCCAAAAGGGTCCTGACCCCCAGGTTGAGAACCACTGAGTTATAGGCTTATCCTTTCAGAGCTTTTACCAGTATATAAGGAACGAAAAGGGAAAGGCCAGCATGTAGCAGAATTTAATGTGTGGCTAAAGGAGTGGTGTAAAAGGGAAGGTTTTGGTTTTATTAGTCATGATGTCTGCAGCTGGTCCAATGAAAAAATTGTACAAAAGAGATGGTTTGCATCCATCAAAGAAAGGGACTGAGTTACTTGGCATTAAATTCACATATTTTCTGGATAAACCTTTAAACTGAGCCGTGGGGACAGAGAATTAATCGATATAGAACATTTCTGTCCCTGGCAATCTAAAATTAATAGGGTTATCAGTCCATGTAACATAGATGCTTGTGGGAGTAAGATTATCAACCTTGCTGTCAAGCAAAACCAAGCACTTAATATTGAGTGTCATACCAAATGCACTAATCAAACAAGTGACAAGAAAGTAGGGGCAGTCAGGCAAAGACACAGGTGATGTAGACAGTAAACACAAAGTCAATCAAAAAGGACTCAGATGTCTATATACCAGCGCACAGAGTATGAGGAATAAACAGGGTGAATTAGAAATTCAAATTTATTTATTTATTTATTTATTGGATTTGTATGCCGCCCCTCTCCGTAGACTCGGGGCGGCTAACAACAGTGGTAAAAACAACATGTGACAATCCCATACTAAAACAGCTAAAAACCCTTATTTTAAAAACCAATCATACATACAAACATACCATACATAAATTGTAGAAGCCTAGGGGGAAAGAATATCTCAGTTCCCCCATGCCTGGCGACAGAGGTGGGTTTTAGGGAGCTTACAAAAGGCAAGAAGGGTGGGGGGCTATTCTAATCTCTGGAGGGAGTTGGTTCCAGAAGGCTGGGGCCGCCACAGAGAAGGCTCTTCCCCTGGGTCCCGCCAAATGACATTGTTTAGTTGACGGGACCCGGATAAGGCCCACTCTGTGGGACCTAACTGGTCGCTGGGATTCGTGCGGCAGAAGGCAGTCCCAGAATGAGGGCAGACATGATATTGCTGCCCTTAGGGAAACTTGATGGGATGAAACCCACAAATGGAAGATACAGCTAGAGAGATTTAAATTATTTAGAAGAAATAGATCAAGTGAAAGAGGAGGTGGGGTTGCACTATATTGTATATAAGAAATAACTGCATCTCTACAGAAATAGAGCGCAACAATGATGAAAAATATCTTGAATGCATTTGGGTCAATATTAAAGGGGAAAAGATGACATTGCCATAGGTCTATGCTATAGGTCACTCAACCAAACAGAGGAAGTAGATGAACCTTTTGCTAGTCAGCTAACTAAGGTATGTAGGAAGCACATCACAATAGTAATGAGGATTTTAACTACCCTGACATCAACTGCAAGACAAACCCTGTACCAAGTAAAAGATCCAACAGGTTCCTAACAAACCTAGCAGACAACTTTGTTTCCCAAAAAGTAGAGAAGGGAACAAGGGGATCAGCCATATTGGACTTAATTCTCACTAACAGAGATACAATGATAGATGGTATTGAAGCTACAGGAACCTTGGAGGCAAGTGATCACGCACTACTGGAATTCAACATTATGCAAACACAAGCGGTTGAACAAAGTCAAACTAGAGTCTTGGACTTTAAGAGACCTAATTTCAATTAACTGAGAGAGAGATTGGGAATGATTCCATGGATGAGAATCCTCAAGTGGGAAACAACTCAAGAAGCTTGGGAAACTTTGAAAAGTGAGATTATAAAAGCCCAGTCTAGCAAAATGCCAATGAAGAAGAAAAATAATAGCTCTCAAATAGTTTCTCAAAAGACACTATCATAGCTGCATAAAGAACTCTCTGACAAATTTAAAGACAAAAAGGACAAGTATAAAAAGTAGAAAGAGGGGTGAATAGCTAAGGCAGAATATCAGCAAATAGCCCAAGCCTGTAAAGATAAAGTGAGGAAAGCTAAGGCTCGCAGTGAACAAAGGCTTGCAACAAAAGTTAAAGAAAATAACCAAAAAAAGAGTTTTTTCCAACATGTTAAAACAAGAAAAAGGTCAAACAGACAATTGGTCCATTGCTGGGAAAAAATGGCAAGAAGGTGACAAGCAACAGGGATAAAGCAGAACTACTTACCTCATTTTTTGCATCTATCTTTACACAAAGGGGAAAAAACAGTCCAACCTATCAAAAACAGCATCACAAAAAACAGATTAGGAACATATTAAAATAGGGAAGAAGATAGTAAGTGAACACCTGTCTACCTTAGATGAGTTCAAATCTGACTGTCATGACTACAAATTTCAATATTAAGTTTTAATGCCCATTTTATATGCATCCTGGCCAGCATTCCTGCCCCCCACTTTGATGGGTGTCCTTTTAATTAAAAAGAAGCTTGGAAACTTTAAGCTGTGTGGAATTTAACCCCCAGAATTTCCCAGCCAAAATTCCCCAACCAGCTTGCCACCGGCCAGCCACCGTTAAGAAAAAAAAACATTATAAAGCCAAAGGACTATGCTTTATGTTATCACTTTTTTTCTTCTTATAAAAATATGTATTATGTATTACAACAACAACAACAATAGAGTTGGAAGGGACCTTGGAGGTCTTCTAATCCAACCCCCTGCTTAGGTAGGAAACCCCACACTACTTCAGACAGATGGTTATCCAACTTCTGCTTAAAAACTTCCAGTGTTGGGCATTCACAACTTCTGGAGGCAAGCTGTTCCATTGATTAACTGTTCTGACTGTCAGGAAATTTCTCCTTAGTTCTAAGTTACTTCTCTCCTTGTTTATTTTCCACCCATTACTTCTTGTTCTACCCGCAGGTGCTTTGGAGAACAGGTTGACTCCTTCTTTGTGGCAACCTCTGAGATATTGGAACACTGCTATTATGTCTCCCCAGGTCTTTCTTTTCATTAAACTAGTCATGCCCAGTTCCTGCGATCGCTTTTCATATGTTTTAGCTTCCAGTCCCCTAATCATCTTTGTCACTGTTCTCTGCACTTTTTCTAGAGTCTTAATATCCTTTTTTCCATCATGGCGACCAAAACTGAATGCAGTGTATTAATGCAGTATTAAAGGTATTGTGGTTAGCTCTGGCCCAGCTCCTGCCCCAAGGAATGTGCAGGTGGATGTGGGGGAAACATTCACATGCCGCAGGCCTGTTTTGCTCCCGATGGAATCTGCCGACGAAGCCTCCTCTGACCAAGGAAGTGTGAGTGACAGGGAAGAGGGGAGTTTGGCAGACAGCCCAGGAGGAGACCAATCATCTGTATCATCCTTGGATTCTGAACAATAATTAATGACACATCAACGCATGCGTAGAGTGATGCATAGGAGACAACAACTGAAGGATTATTACAAGAGAAAACGAGGCCCCCTGTGGTTGGGTGGGGCTGTTGTAATTAGTGCTACAGATAAAAGTGCAACCTGGTGTTTTAGCCTCATGGCAGTTTATCTGATTCATTGTTTCATCAAGATTGTGGTTTTTGTGCTGTTCAAGATTGTGTGTGGACTCTCTGGACTTTAGAATTTGACTCAATTTCCCAGTTATTGGGTGAGCAATTGGATTGCATTTAACCTGTGCCTCGTGTGTACCAGAAAATCCCTTTGACATTTAAAAAGGGAGCTGTTTCTGTTTTTCTGTTTATAAAAACTTTTGGGTTTTCCTTTTATCGTGTGGTGTGTGTCTTCCTGGACTAATTACCCTGTAATTACAGGCGGTTGAAACACGCCGGCAGAACAAAAGGGGTGATAAAGGGGATTGCAGATAGCAATGGATCCATTTGCAACTGGGTAGATGGGCTATGGTTTTCATAAATAAATAGAAAATAGTTACTGTTTAGTGGAAGTGCCCATATCCACTACAAATGTGCCTGCTGATTGTTTTCCCCTGCCCTATGTGGTGTAGCTTGAGACCACCCATACCCACACACCAACACCAGTTCTCTTTCAAATACATCACCATCATCAGAGCCCCTGCCCCAATTTCTTCCATTTCAGAAACCAAGCAGGTGGAATACAAAGAAACCTTTTCAGAAAGGCTCAGCACACATAAAGTTGCTTTTCCGAAGGAATCATGCTTATATTTTACAGTACCTTTCTGGTGCCATGCCAAGATTTTGAGGTTTGCCCAGATCTTGAAGGACAGCACTTGAGCAAGCTGGGATTAATTGGTGTTTTTATTGTTTTATGATCTTTAAGGTTTATCATTTTGTACCACTGTTGTATGTTTTAAATGTTCCATGGTACTTTTATTGCTTGGACTCTATTGATTTTTGCTCTGTCGCGTTTTTCTCTGAACATTTTTTTAAAGTGGAAAGAGCAGTTTCAAGAAAGAAAATGAAGACATCGTACTTTATTGTATTGCTGGATGAAATAGCCATCTGGTTCAGTTCCAATCTGGGAGAAAGACATTGGAGACAAAATGGAAGGTGAAGACTGATTGGAAAGGGGGTCCATTTATTGATGAAGCAGAAGCACCTGGGTGGTTCTGAGCAGCTGACCACATGGACTTGAGAGTGGGGGGGTATTTATACCTTTTCTTGGGCTTTGTGTTTGAACTTCCTGTTTTTGTGCAAGAACCTGTATTCTGTCAGCTGCTGTCAGACTTCCATGGGACCTTGTACAAATCTTAAGTGTTTGTCTGAGCTAAGTTTGGTTGAACTTTGAACTGCTGGAAGTGGTGCAACTAAGATGATGCAATGAAGGAGCTTTGGGCAATTAGAAAGCCCTATATGGCTTAGGGCCTGACTGCCTCCTGCCACACAACTCCCAATGACCAATAACATAGAAACATAGAAACATAGAAGTCTGACGGCAGAAAAAGACCTCATGGTCCATCTAGTCTGCCCTTATACTATTTTCTGTATTTTATCTTAGGATGGATATATGTTTATCCCAGGCATGTTTAAATTCATTTACTGTGGATTTACCAACCACGTCTGCTGGAAGTTTGTTCCAAGGATCTACTACTCTTTCAGTAAAATAACATTTTCTCATGTTGCTTTTGATCTTTCCCCCAACTAACTTCAGATTGTGTCCCCTTGTTCTTGTGTTCACTTTCCTATTAAAAACACTTCCCTCCTGGACCTTATTTAACCCTTTAATATATTTAAATGTTTCGATCATGTCCCCCCTTTTCCTTCTGTCCTCCACACTATACAGATTGAGTTCATTAAGTCTTTCCTGATACGTTTTATGCTTAAGACCTTCCACCATTCTTGTAGCCCATCTTTGGACCCGTTCAATTTTGTCAATATCTTTTTGTAGGTGAGGTCTCCAGAACTGAACACAGTATTCCAAATGGGGTCTCACCAGCGCTCTATACAGCTGGATCACAATCTCCCTCTTCCTGCTTGTTATACCTCTAGCTATGCAGCCAAGCATCCTACTTGCTTTCCCTACCGCCTGACTGCACTGTTCACCCATTTTGAGACTGTCAGAAATCACTACCCCTAAATCCTTTTCTTCTGAAGTATTTGCTAATACAGAACTGCCAATACAATACTCAGATTGAGGATTCCTTTTCCCCAAGTGCATTATTTTACATTTGGAAACATTAAACTGCAGTTTCCATTGCTTTGACCATTTATCTAGTAAAGCTAAATCATTTACCATATTACAGACGCCTCCAGGAATATCAACCCTATTGCACACTTTAGAGTCACGGGTTGGCCTTCTCTGGATTCCATCGGCTAAGAAATGACAGTTAGCGGGGGAGGGCTTCTCTGCGGTGGCACCAACTCTCTAGAGCCAGATACGTCCTGAGATCCATACTGCCCCCACTGTACTGGCCTTCTGGAAAGCCTTAAAAACCTGGCTATGCTGGCTGGCCTGGGGCCGTTGAGAATGTCTCATTACCCAACGATGTAACACCATCAGTGATGCATTAATGATGTTATTTAGTTGGGTAATGAGGGCACCCAGGATCTCACGGCTCAGTCCTGAGCTACAAATCTGTTTTTCTATTGATATGTTCAGAATGGAAACGTCACTTTCCTCTGTGCTTGAAGACCTGTGTTTACACTCACTGAAGTAGATTGTTGACTCAGCTTATCATCTAGTTCCTGGCTTCCAATTTTATCAGTGATCTTGAATTATAGTTAAATTTGCCATTGTGCCAGCAATATCAGTTTTGATAGCAAGTGAGATTTGCTACCCCGACAAGCAGAGAAATATAGTGAAAGGCTAGCAATTTGTTCTCTTGTCTTTTGGGGAAGAGAATACTGGGATATTTGTTTAGACACATACAAGAAGGAGGCAAGTAAGCCCCAAATAGCTGAAAATCATCTGCTGCTGGCCAAATAGGGTACCACCAATCTGGTTGAATTTGGAACAGGCTATAAACATGTCTGACCTGATGTCCAAATATACCATAGTAGAAAATAGTCAGTTCATATTCAGGCATGGGGGAATTGACATGTTCCTTCCCCCTAGGCTTATAAAATGTATGTATGGTATGCTAGTGTGTATGATTGGTTTTAACTTGTGGTGTTTTAAAATTAATTTAAATATTGGATTTGTTTACATTGTATGGCGATTGCTGTGAGCCGCCCCGAGTCTGCGGAGAGGGGCGGCATACAAATCTGATTAATAAATAATAAAAAATAAAAACTAGCTACAGAAGGAATGAAAAACAGACAGACTGGGACAAATGGAAGTTATGAGATTGGAAAAATTGCCTCGAACATCTTGAAACCCTAATAGTAAATGGAAAGTCATCTAATCATTTCTTAAATGGGTTTCTTTCAAGAAGGAAGGAACCAGTGATCTTTTTGCTTGAACTTCAAAGGTATTCTTTATCCAAATCGACAGATTCATGTATGCAATGCAAATAAATATAAAGTACTGTATATTTCTTTTACTGCTCATCTCCAAAAACATTAATCGTCCAAGGAAATTCATACAGGGACAATAAGGCTGAAATTAAAATCTGGGAAACCCAGCTTTTCCTATGGCAATAATGGACTAGCGATGTGTCTTCCTGAGCCTTTTTGCTTCCTCTGTATTTTATTGCTGGTTTCTAGTTTTGAAAACAGCAGGATCAAAGTCAACAATGTGTGAATACGGTGTCAAATTCGGATGGACAGTCCTTTCACTGATGTGGGAAGCCTCCACCCCAGAAGAATGAAATATTTTGGGAAATGTTTAAAAGGCAGAATATTATATTTCTCTAAAGGAAAAGTGGAGAAATATGTTTTTAGAGGCTGGAAGCAGTCCCCAAGTCTTTCTTAATAGCCCACAGCAGATGCCAGCACTTCAGCGATGAAGAGTTTATTGAAAGACGAAGACAACTTCCTCATAAGCATCTGTCTTGCTTATGAATAGCTCTATTCATAAGATAAGACAAATACTTCTGGCAGAAATCCATTCAGGACAGGACGTTTTAAAACTCCTCACAGAATGGTAGCATCAGAAAGTAGCCCCTCACCCAAGATCCCACACAGGATGAATGCCATTAGCCACAATTTTAAAAAAAACCACAGGAACCTGGGATCTCAGGTAAAAAATAAGCCAGAGGTTAACTAGATTAGCTCAGACAAGCATTTAGGATTTGCATTTCCTCTTTTGCCTATAACCCCCAACATTTCTCCCTTAAACTCTCCACAATTGACCTCTCCAGGTTCCTAAGAGGCCAGTAAGGGGCGTATATAAGTGCACTGATGTGCCTATTGTCCCCTGTCCAATTGTCTTCCCTTCCCTTATCTATCTATCTATCTATCTATCTATCTATCTATCTATCTATCTATCTATCTATCTATCTATCATCTACCTACCTACCTACCTACCTACCTACCTATCTATCTACATATATCTATCTATCTACATATATATACATACATATATCATATATATTCTCTCCTTATTTCTTATATCATATATATCCTCTTTTTCCTTCTATCTTTATATATATATTACTTAATGCCTACTCTCTTCCATATGTATTGTATATTGGACAAAGAATAAAATAAATAAATAAAAAATAAAGCCAGCTATGACCTCTACATAGCCCTTACACGGACCCCATAGAAATCTGACAACAGCCCAGAGAATATTAAAGGGCTTGTTCTTGCACAGGAACAGGAAGCTCAAATATAAAGCCCAAAGAAGGTATAAAAACCCACCCATCCTTCCGAGGTGGGTAAAATGCGGACCCAGATTGTGGGGGCAATATGCTGGCTCTGTTAAAAAGTGCTGTTGCTAACATGTTGTAAGCTGCCCTGAATCAAAGGAGAAGGGCGACATTAAAAAATTGAATGAATGAAACAAACAAACAAACAAACAAACAAACAAACATGATTGGTGGTTCTGCTTCATCAATAAACCGCTCTTTCCAATCATCCTCCATGTTGTTTTCAGAATTTTTCTCCCAGCTGGGAATGAAACCAGATGGATTTTCCTTCCAATACTGATATAAATTAAGAGCAAAGAAGAGTCTTGGAATATTTTTCTTAACAATTGTAAACTGGTTTATTTATTTATTTGGATTTATATGCGGACCCATTCATGGAGGACTCTGGGTGGCTTACACCAAATACACATAAAATACAGTATAAAATCCCTTAAAACAGTACAGAACAGTATAAAACCAACAATTTACAATTTTAAAGAGTTAAAAAACAGCCATGCATATCTTTCCTGGTCACATTCAAGGTGTTGGTTATCACCTTTAAAGGCCTACATGATTTAGGGCCAGACTATCTTTGAGACTGCCTCCTACCACATAGCTCCCAGCGACCAATAAGAGCCCATAGAAGTGGTATGCCATCCAATCAGACTCTAGGCTTGCTGGAAAAGCCAGGTTTTTATGGCTTTTTGGAAGGCCAGTAGAGTAGGGGTGGTCCAGATCTCAAGAGGTAGCTGGCTCCAAAGAGACGGAGTACCCACAGAGAAGGTCCTGCCCTGCCGGCCCGCCAGCTGACACTGTTTAGCTGACGAGACCCAGAGGAGACCAATTCTATGGGCTCTTATTGGTCGCTGGGAGCTATGCGGTAGGAGGCAGTCTCAAAGATAGTCTGGCCCTAAGCCATGTAGGCCTTTATTGGTTTGGATGTCCCACAAGATGGGAACACGGTGTTCTTCTCTTTTTTTTAATTATTTTTTTATTATTATTTTATATGACTTACAAACATTTAGACATCAAACAATACAACATTAAACATTTACACTTGATATATTTACAAGATTTATTTTTTAACAATTCTATTTACTATACCTTTTTCTTAATTTCCACCCAGTTGTAAATTTTTCCCCACACTTTGTAATACTGTAATCCTTATTTTGTTGGTTTTGAATTTCGTATGTTAATTTGCTAAATTTGGCGCAGTCTAATATTTTTTTAATTACCGTTTCTTTGTTTGGAATCTTATCTTGTTTCCAGACTTGTGCATATGCTAATCTTGCAGCAGTAAGTAAGTGATTTATTAAGTAGTAATTTTCTTTGCTATGTTTGCCTCTAATTATGCCTAATAAATACATTTCCGGTTTTATTTCAATTTTATAGCCCAATATTTCTTCCATCCATGCCCTAATTTGAATCCAAATTTTTTTTGCTTCGTTACATTGCCACCATATGTGGTAGTATGTTCCCACTTCTTTTTTACACTTCCAACATTTGTTACTAATGTTTACATTCATTTTGGCTAGGCGCGCTGGCGCATAATGCCATCGGAAGAACATTTTATAAAGATTTTCTTTATATGGTGTTGACAAAGTCATCTTATAATTAACTGACCATAATTTTTCTCATGTAGGCCTTTAAAGGTGATAACCAACACCTTGAATTGCGCCCGGAGACCAATCGGGAGCCAGTGCAGTTCACGGAGAATTGGTGTGGAGTGGGTTACCTAGGTGTACACCCATGTAGAGCGTGTTGTGAAAATCCAAGCGTGAGGTGATAAGGGCATGAGTGACTTTGTTGTATGGTGAGGTTGTAAGGTGAGGTCTACTTCTAGAATTTGTCAATAACCTAGAATATTTATTTCTTTATTTTCTATTGGATTGTTGCTTCCTACATTTCCTACATTGATCGATGACTGGAACCCTCTTATTTTGCTTAGTTATAAAAAGGAGAACTGCGATTTATGCTTTTGATGATTAAACAGGATAAGATTACAGGAAGAATAATATGATAAACTTTAGAAAGAAAGTCAAAATATATTCGAATTGCTGTGAAGAATATCAGAAGCCATTTTTAAAAACATTTTCTTTCTTTTTCTTCTCTTTTTGTGCTTTGTGCTTTTCCTTTGATTGCTTTTGTGTTTTCCTTACTTTCTATTAGTTTGTGTTATCTTTTATCGTCTTGCTAAATTTCACTCATCTGTCTCTTACGGGGGGGGAAAAATGCCTTACAGATCAACAGCTCTTTCTCACGTCATCAATCCCATTTCCCTCATATGAACCAGCAACTGCTAGGCCAGATTTTTGTTTTTTATTGTTGATGTTACTATTGGACTATTGATCTTTTAGGAGATCAATAGTCCTAAGGCAGATAAATAACACAAAGCATAATGAAATCCACGACTTCTCAGGGGAGTTCGCCCAGAGAAGAACAAAGCTCCCCACTGTTTTAGCTCACTCTTCTCATGTACGAAAGCAACCTGTCAGCTGGTAGGATGAATGTTTGCTTATTTGTTTTTTGGTAGAGGAATATGGTAGAGGAAGGAAATTTCCTTGCTGACAGATCTACTTTGTGCAAGCCAGATGTCTGGTCTCTCTCTCTCTCACCCACACCCAGATTGTTTGTTTGTTTGTTTGTTTGTTTAGACACAAGAACAGTTTTTCCCCGAACGCCATCACTCTACTAAACAAATAATTCCCTCAACACCGTCAAACTTTCTACTAAATCTGCACTTCTATTCTACTAGTTTTTCACATCATTCCTTTCACCCATTTCCTCCCATGTTGACTGTATGACTGTAACTTGTTGCTTATATCCTAATATTTTTATTAATATTGCTTCTTCATTGCTTATTTGACCCCTATGACAATCATTAAGTGTTGTACCACATGATTCTTGACAAATGTATATTTTATTTTATGTACGCTGAGAGCATATGCACCAAGACAAATTCCTTGTGTGTCCAATCACACTTGGCCAATAAAAATTCTATTCTATTCTATTATTTATTTATTTATCTGTTTGTTTGTTTGTTTGTTTGTTTATTTAGTCCAATACAAATTGAAAGTTAAGGAGAATAAAAACATGTAGTAGTAAATATCAGGGAAGGGATAGAAGAAGAGATATGAGAATTCAATTCAATTCAATTTATTAGATTTGTATGCCGCCCCTCTCCGAAGACTCGGAGAATAGAATACATCAATGAAGAGTAGAGGAAGGATATATGGATGGGAGAAAAGATATATAAAATATAGGAGAGACAATTGGACAGGCACACTAGTGCACTTATGCTCGCCCCTTACTAACCTCTAAGGAATCTGGAGAAGTCAACCGTGGAAAGTCTAAGGGAAAAATGTTGGGGGTTGGGGGTTGTCATAGAAAGCAGTGCATAGAATAGTCAATTGGAACCGGCCAATTCCTTGTTCTTGACCAGTTCATCACTAGACTTTTCACTGCATATTGCAGTGTTTGTATGGTAAGACCCACTGAAGGGCTACCAAACATTTTACTACCACACTGTGGGCATGGCTTATGCAGGATGCCCTGCATTTTCTTTCACCTTTCAGTGCAAATTGGGTGCTCTGGGTTGGAACTCCATTTTTGCTACCCCACTGCGTTCCGCCTCCCACCGTCCGGGCAACAGCCCACCCCTGGTGAGACCCATGTCTTTCAAGGTTTGTCCCTGTATATACAGTGATCCCCCGGTTATTGCGTCCCCGACCATTGCGAACAGGGTAATTTGCGATTTTTCAACCCGGAAGTCAAAATACCATCTACGCATGCGTGCCCTTTTTTTCTATGGGCACGCATGCGTAGATGGCAACCGGGAGATCAGCTGCTGGGCGGCTTCCCTGGGTCTTCCCCCTCTTGCTGGCATCAGCGAGGAGTTTCCCCACCGCCCACGCAAACTCCTCGCTGCCGCTCACCCGCCCTTCGCCTGCCCACGCCGTTCGCTCCCCCTCTTGCTGGCGGGAGGGCGAGAAGCCCTCCCCAGCACCCGCTCGCCCGCCCTTCGCCGCTCGCCCGCCCTTCGCCCTGGCCGCTTCTTCCCAGCGGAGAAATTCCAGCCCCCACCTGGTCCCGCCCGATCCTCCTCCCTGAGGCAGCTCGCCCTCCCATGGCCGCTTCCTCCACCCTCCGTCGCAAGCCCTCGCCACCGCAGCCAACGCGCGCTGCGATCTTCAAGCCCGGCTCCTTTCGGCCCAGCATCCCGGGCCAAGCAGCTGCCTTCCGTGTCTGAGCCTGGCTGGCCCGGAAGATCGTAGCGCACGTTGGTTGCAGCGGCGAGCGAAGCCAAGCCGGCAGCAATGTCGCCGTCGCTGCAGCCAACGCGCGCTACGATCTTCCGGGCCAGCCAGGCTCAGTGACGGAAGGCAGCCGCTTGGCCCGGGATGCTGGGCCGAGAGGAGCTGGGCTTGATCCGCTGAGCCTGGCTGGCCCGGAAGATCGTAGCGCGCGTTGGCTGCAGCGGCGAGCGAAGCCAAGCCGGCAGCAATGTAGCCGCCGCTGCAGCCAACGCGCGCTACGATCTTCCGGGCCAGCCAGGCTCAGCGGATCAAGCCCGGCTCCTCTCGGCCCAGCATCCCGGGCCAAGCGGCTGCCTTCCGTGACTGAGCCTGGCTGGCCCGGAAGATCGTAGCGCGCGTTGGCTGCAGCGGCGGCGACATTGCTGCCGGCTTGGCTTCGCTCGCTCGCCGCTGAGGAGCCGAAGATTGGGGGGCGGCGCGGCTCTTTTAAAACATCGCCGCCGACATGGGGGGCTTGCTAGCACCCCCCCAAACCCGGGTTGGGGATTCGGGGGGGTGCTAGCGAGCCCCCCATGTCGGCGGCGATGTTTTAAAAGAGCCGCGCCGCCCCCCAATCTTCGGCTCCTCGCTAGCGCTGCGGAAGTTTAAAACACCATCTGCACATGCGCAGATGGTGTTTTTACTTCCGCAGCGCTACTTCGCGAAAACCCGCTCGTTGCGGGGGGTCCTGGAACGGAACCCTCGCAACGAGCGGGGGATCACTGTACATCACTCCGTGAGCTGCCTTGGCTGCTGGTTGGTCTCCAAATGCAATTCAAAGTCTTGGTTACTACCTATAAATCTCTACATGGCTTAGGACAGTGATGGTGAACCTATGGCATGGGTGCCACAGGTGGCACACGGAGCCATATCTGCTGGCACGTCAGCCATTGCCCTAGCTCAGCTCCGATGTGCATGTGGGTGCTGGCCAGCTGATTTTTGGCTCACACAGAGGCTCTGGGAGGGCGTTTATGGCATCCAGAGAGCCTCCGGGGAGATGGGGCGGGCGTTTTTACTCAACCCAGGCTCCACAGAAGCCTGGGAAGGGCAAAACACAAGCCTACTGCGCCCACCAGAAGTTGGAAAACAGGCCGTTTCCAGCCTCCTAGATGACACCAAATATAAATTGGTTTGTCCAGTAATGGGCAGCCAATTTTTTACTGCCACATTGTGAGTGTGGCTTATGTTGTGGATGTAGCTTGATGGTCATGTGACTGGATAGGAGTGGCTTGCCAGCCATGTGACCAGATGGGAGTGGCTTGAATGATCCTCAGTGTTCAAGTGAACTGTTAAGTCCTCGACTTATGACCTTACCAGTGTCACTTTGTGTTTCCTGGGCTTTCCTTCCTGGGTCACCCCCCCCCCCCCGCCTCAGGCTGGGTAGCTAGGTGAACAGGTGCTGAACAGTTGTTGAGAAAAGGGGGGGAGGAAATGGACCACCTGCAACACCTCTTGGTGCTGGTCTCCCTGCCGCTTTACGAGGAGGAGGATGGGAGGGTGGATGGTCAGCTAAAGCTGGGCACACAGCTTCATATCCGCCGGTGGAACTGTGTTCCACCCCGTCCTGTCTGCTGCCCACCCCTGGGTTTGTCTTAGCATGATGTGCGATGTACCCACAACCATTTGGCTAGCCATGGTAAAACCAACTATGGCTTAGCACAATATTTGGATTCAGCCAGTCGCTTTCCCCATTTCTCCTGTAACGTGCACAGCTCATTTCCCATGGATCTTCACTTCATGTGGACCAGCTAGTTCAAAACATTCTATTCCCAATGCAAAAAAAAAGGCACAGATAAAATCTGGAAAAGGACATTCTCAATGCGTCTATATTTCATTACAAGAATGCACTGATAGTTTCAGCTGACCACTGATCTTATTGTGTACTTTTAACAAGACGTTTTGTTAAGGCTGTACTTTAAGTCACAAGCCACATTAAATTATGCAGACTGCAACATGCAGGAGAAACATGTCCAGGGAAAGATAGAATAGAATAGAATAGAATTTTTATTGGCCAAGTGTGATTGGACACACAAGGAGTTTGTCTTGGTGCATATGCTCTCAACGTACATAAAATAAAATATACATTTGTCAAGAATCATGTGATACAACACTTAATGATTGTCATAGGGGTCAAATAAGCAATGAAGAAGCAATATTAATAAAAATCTTAGGATATACGCAACACGTTACAGTCATACAGTCAACATGGGAGGAAATGGGTGATAGGAATGATGAGAAAAACTAGTAGAATAGAAGTGCAGATTTAGTAGAAAGATGGATTTATTCTTAAGCAAAGATTGCATAACTACCATACTCTTTGATTTCCTGAAATCCACAAAGAAAAGAAACGCTTGTGCCCTACAAAAAGGCACAGAAGGGGAGACTGGGAAGGTGTATGTGCACTCACGCATACGATCATGCCAGAGGTGGGATTTAGCAGGTTCTGACCAAGCTACAATGTCCTTCCTGTCAACGACTACTTCAGCTTCAACCACAACAACACACGAGCACACAACAGATACAAACTTACAGGAAACCGCTCCAAACTGGATTGCAGGAAATACGACTTTAGTAACCAAGTGCTTAATGCATGGAAGTCACTATCTGACTCTGTAGTATCATCACCTAACCCCCAAAACTTTACTCTTAGACTATTCACTGTTGACCTCTCCCGATTCCTAAGAGGTCAGTAAGGGGCATGCATAAGTGCACCAGAGTGCTTTCTGTCCCGTCCTTAATGTTTCTCTTTTACTAGTATCATGTATATACATATTATATCTGTAGATTGTTCTGAGTTCGGGTTTTGCCCCATGTAACAAAATACGAAAACAATTATTATATCTTTGTATACAACCAATATGTACTTGACAAAACAAACAAACAAATAAAATATCCCTCTGTTGATACAGCCTAGGACTTCATTGGCTTTTTCAGCTGATGTGAACTAGTTTACTTAGACATTGAAATCAAGCAATTATAGCTACTCCAAAGAGCAGTTTTTTGCATCTTGTCTATCGTTTAGAGAAGAAAAAAAATTAAATAGTGTAGCTCCAGTTCAAAATATGTAATTCAAATGCACATATGCCACAAATAACTCAAATGTGCAGGCATGATTACTGATGGGAGACTATTATCCACTTTTATTTTCCAGGTGCTTCAAAATATTTTGCCTGTAGGTGGGAAATTTAATTGAAGGTGCACAAAATAATATTGGCATAAAACCAGGGTTCTAGTACACCAGCATTCTTGTATTTGATAACATTGGAAGAGTCAAAGGTCCATTTTTTAAAAAACCTGGGGCTATATTGAAAATTTAATTGGATTTCTCAAAACACAATCTTGAAGTTAATCTGTTGCAATATTGTATAAACAATGTGTGTTTTTCTCTGCTGGTGTCCGTGTCTTGTGTTTGTTTATTAAGCAATGGCTTGGGTTACTGATGTGTGTGCCAACTTCACAGATCAGTTGATATTATCTAACTGTAATTGTTGTAGCTGAATTTCCTCATGCTTTGAAAAGGCTCTTGATAGTGCTGAAACTGCCCCTGTTCACTTGACATGATGAGCAAGCTAGCAAATCACATTCAATAGGGTATGTTGTGTGAATTATTATTATTATTATTATTATTATTATTATTATTATTATTATTATTATTATTATTATTATATTATTATTTATTAGATTTGTATGCCGCCCCTCTCCGAAGACTCGGGGCGGCTAACAACAATAAAGAAAACAATGTAACAAATCTAATATTAAAAAATAATCTAAAAAACCCCAATTTAAGAGACCAATCATACAAACAAACATACCATGTATAAATTCTATAAGCCTAGGGGAAGGGAAAAAATTTCAATTCCCTCATGCCTGATGACAGAGGTGGGTTTTAAGGAGCTTGCGAAAGGCAAGGAGGGTGGGAGCAACTCTGATATCTGGGGGGAGCTGGTTCCAGAGGGTCGGGGCCGCCACAGAGAAGGCTCTTCTCCTGGGTCCCGCCAAATGACATTGTTTAGTCAACGGGACCTGGAGAAGGCCAACTCTGTGGGACCTAACTGGTTGCTGGGATTCACCCTTATGGTTAGTTTCTGATTCATATGGTGGATGTTAGGTGAATTGAACAAGCCATCATTAATAGTGGCATATCAGGTGAGCAGTGTGATTCTTTACAGCAGTACAGTGGTAGATCTACCTAAGAACGCTTCTACTTACAAACTTTTCTAGATAAGAACCAGGTGTTCAAGATTTTTTTGCCTCTTCTCAAGAACCATTTTCCACTTACAAACCTGAGCCTCTGACACTGTAACCGGAAAAGGCAGGGAGAAGCCTCCGTGGGGCCTCTCTAGGAATCTCCTGGGAGGAAACAGGGCTTCCACCCTCCCTGTGGTTTCCCCAATCATATGCATTATTTGCTTTTACATTGATCCCTATGGGAAAAATTGCTTCTTCTTACTTAAGAACCTGGTCACGGAACAAATTAAGTTTCTAAGTAGAGGTACCACTGTATCTGTCAAATCCAAACTCATGGAGACCTCACCTACAAAAAGATACTGATAAAATTGAACGGGTCCAAAGACCGGCTACAAAAATGGTGGAAGGTCTTAAGCATAAAACGTATCAGGAAAGACTTAATGAACTCAATCTGTGATCGAAACATTTAAATATGTTAAAGGGTTATCTATCTATCTATCTATCTATCTATCTATCTATCTATCTATCTATCTATCTATCTATCTATTCATTTATTGGATTTGTATGCCGCCCCTCTCAGCAGACTCGGGGCGGCTAACAACAGTAATAAAAAACAGCATATAAATCCAATACTAAAACAGCTAAAAAACCCTTATTTGTTGTTCTGTCTGGGTTTTCCCAGACCTCCACACCCACTGAAAAAACAGCCAGACACTCTGGTAAAATCCAAAAGTATTTTATAGCAGGAAAAAATAAGCACAAAGGAAAACCTGTCTTCACAGCAGACAGGTTACAATACGTTACAACAGGGTCCTGATGTCCAGTCAATTTCACAAGCTTCTTGCTGGCACCCCCCCCCCAAGGTTTCAAGAGTCCAAGGCACAAACCAGGATTGTAGCCACCAAAGTTCACAGACAGGTCTCACAAATCTCCAAGATAAAACTCCACAAGCCAGGAAGGGTGGGGCCGCCTTTTATCCTTTCCCAAGCACCACACCCAAACCCAGCTGTGACCTCTAATGCTGGAAATACCTAGCCAATTGAGTTCGTCTCTGATTAGCCCTCCTTTGTCGCATATCTATGATGTCATGAGCATCTTCCCCCAGGGAATCCAGGCTGCTTGCTGGGGAGAGCTCCCCCTGGTGGAACTCTGGCTGTCCTTCTTCTTCAGCCTGGGATTCCGCTTCCTCGTCAGTCTGCACCTCCTGGTCCTCAGCCTCTCCCTCTGAGCTGGAAGCCGACAGCAAATCAGCCATTCCCGGAGGGGTCCCAGGCTGAACCACAACATTTGTAAACCAAACTTACAAACAAACAAACAAACAAACAAACAAACATACCATGCATAAATTGTAAAGGCCTAGGGGGAAAGAATATCTCAGTTCCCCCATGCCTGATGGCAGAGGTGGGTTTTAAGGAGCTTACGAAAGGCAAGGAGGGTGGGGGCAATTACAGAAATAAGGTTCAAGAGGGAAGTAATTTTAAGAATAAGGGGGCACAATCTGAGGTTAGTTGGGGGAAAGATCAGAAGCAATGTGAGAAAATATAATTTTACTGAAAGAGCAGTAGATGCTTGGAACAAACTGCCAGCAGACGTGGTTGGTAAATCCACAGTAACTGCATTTAAACATATATCCATCTGAAGATAAAATACGTGAAATAGTATAAGAGCAGATTAGATGAACCCTGAGGTCTTTTTCTGCTGTCAATCTTCTATGTTTCTATGTTTCTATCTAGAATGAACTGCTCCTGATGTTTCACATGAATGGGAAACTCAAGATATTTTATAACTTTTTTTTTAAATTCAGAAGGGGGTAGGAAGAATTTCAGCAAGACAAGCTCTTGATGGCTATTTTAATTGCTACCCATAAATGACTATCACGAAAACAAATCTGAAGTGTTCATCAATTGTTGGGAAGTTGTTCAACAAGTAGAACTAGATAATCCAGCAATGTGATCATGAAATATCCTAACTTTCTTTAAAAAAAAAATTTTTTTCTGATACTTTGCCCTTACAGAAATTCTCTTTCGACAGAGTGCTTACAAACCAGAAATCTCAGGTATTTTTTTTTATTGCATCAAAATGGAAATAACTAAATAAACTAGATGTAACATTCCTCACTAAGCTTCAGTTGTTTATTAGAACCAACTAGAATATCAAAAGAGTTAGATTTGAGTTCCTCTATTTTTTTATTCAAGACCAAGGGGAAAAGGAGGCAAAGTGAGAAAGTTAGGAATCATGGGGAAGTTATTCTGTATGCATTTTATATCAAGCTTAAGATATGGAATTCCATGAGAGCAATTCCATGCTGAAATCTATCTTAAAATTGCTTAGCAGTTTTCTTTGCCTGTGAAAGTTTCATTTTTTTCTACCTTATTCTCAGTGTACTTTAAAATTTCTTCCACTTTTCATTCAGTTATGTTTTTAAACTTTGTGTATGTGTGTGCTTAAATTGGTGTTGTTTCTTTTTTAAAAAAAATTCTTTTTATATACATATTTACATGCTATGCTTCTATTTTAACTCTTTATTTTTACTTTTATTTTTCTATGCTCGATCCAATGGTACCATCTATCCCATATTTCAAAATACTCTGTCTTTCTGGCCTTGCAAGTCAATTATTAGCCTGTCCATCTCAGCGCATTCATAAATTGTTTCTTTGTTGTTTCTTTTCATGCAATTTAATCATTCTGAGGCAATAAAATAAAGTACAATTATAATAGCATAACAACTAACTATAAGCAATCTCAACAATCACAGCACTAAAAGAACATAGCCAATAGATGATAGATAGGTAAGTAGGTGGGTAGGCAGAAATATATAGATATAATTCTGTGTGTCTGAGAGAGGGGGGGAGATAGATAGATAGATAGATAGATAGATAGATAGATAGATAGATAGATAGATAGATAGATAGATAGAGAGGCAGGCAGGCAGGCAGGCAGGCAGGCAGGCAGGCAGGCAGGCAGGCAGGCAGATAACATATAGATATTTTTATTTTTATTTTATTTATTTGTTTATTTATTTTGTCCAATACAAATTGAAAGTTAAAGATAATAAAAACATGTAGTAGTAAATATCAGGGAAGGAATAGAAGAAAAGATATGAGAATAGAATACGTCAATAAAGAATAGAGGAAAAGATATATGAATGAGAGAAAAGATATATAAAATATATAAAAATATATAAAATGATAGAAAATGATAGAAAATAGAAAATATAGGAGGGGCAATTCCCAGGGGATGTAGATATAGATAGACCAGAGATCTCCAAACTTGGTAACTTTAAGTCTTGTGGACTTCAACTCCACAACTTGAAGCCCACAAGTCTTAGTTGCCAAGTTTGGGGACCCTTGAGATAGATATGTAGAGACAGATATAGATATGGATTGAGTTAGGAGTGAATGGCCCAAGGTAACCCAGCTGGCTTTCATGGCTAAAGTCAGATTTGAACTCCCACTCCCTGCTTTCTAGTCTAATGCTTTACATTAGACTAAACTGGTGTTAATTTAATCTGATATTTAATTTAATTTTTAATTTTTTTTTATTGACATACACAAAACAAAACAAATATAGACATATACAAGGGCTTTTAACCGCTCCACTCTTTTTAGAAGTTGTTCAGAGTTTTATCATACATGAAATTTCTAAAAATAAAAGGTACTCTTATTTGTTTTTTACTACATTTACAAATGTTCAATTTATTTGAATATTCTCTATAATTATCTTTTAATTCACCATTAATTATTTTCCCTTACTCTTTTGTTCTAACCAGTTGTAAACCTTGCCCCATACTTTGTAATATTCAGTTTCTTCTTGATCTTTTAACCTTATTGCCTTCATGTCCATTTCAGCGCATTTTAAATTTAATTTAAACTGGTTTTTAATTTAAGACTTAAGATTCATTTATAGATATTGAGATACACCTTAGCTGGATTAGCTTGGGCTAGTCGCTCTCTTAGCGCAACCCATTTCACAAGGTTGTTATTGTGGGGAAAACAGTAGGAAGATGTGTGGGATATGAGTGTCACCACGAGTTATTTGTAAAAGTAATAAAAGCAGACAAATAAATACAAACAAAAAATAAAATGAAATGTACGATTCTGGTTTTAAGAGATTCCAGAAGCAGAATAAGGTGAAAAATTATATCTTAAGTAGAATTTATGACGACAATGTGAAAAATAAATTGCAATCACTTTTTATATGTAAACCGGAGCTAAGGAAGAAATTGAAACTTATTGTAAATAATATAACCCCCTAAATGGTGGTGGTGTTTTTATTGGTATTGGACACGTTTTCTTTTAAGTATTTTTTGTTTGTTGTTAATTTAGTAAATAAACCAATAAAAAAAAAATTATTAAAAAAAAAAAGAGATTCCAGAAGCCTAATCATGTAGGGGCTGATCAAATTTCAGGGGGGGAAATCCCAGCCGCCTGTCTCAGTCTTTAATCCGCAAATTATGTAATATTTAAAATCTCACATCAAAGTCAGCAAAAAATGATTAACACAAAACTTTATAGCTAATATAACTGCCCCATTAATATAATCTGCAGGTTTAAATGTTACATTTGTGTAAGTGCTGTACTTAAGACAGGGAAATAGCCAAAGTTCAAAAAAATTGGCAAAATTTCAGGTTGCTACTTACACAATACAGGTAACACAAGATTCTTTCAAGTTCTCCAGTGTTCCAAAATGGGGAGAAATATATAATCTTAAAAATAACTTCCTTATTCTCTGAAATGGAGTTTGTAATATGCAAAAAAGCTGTATTATGTATGCAAATTTCACCTCGCATATTTCTTAGTAGCCAACCAACAAAACATTGTACCAGTAAATGAACATTTTAAAGGAGCATGCCTTTTATGATGAAAATTTGATAGTTTTTCAAAACGGCTTGGTAGAAAACAATCCAGATCTTGTCTTTCCTGAAACAGAAGGTTTTGATCTGGTGGGACATTTTTGAAGGCAGAGGCCGTGATGTTTGTAGGCCTCTTTTTCTACCAATCCTATTGTAGCATTTATGATTAGCAAGTCTGGGAGCCGTGAGGAACAGTGAAACAGAGTCCTTGGTGTGTGTGTGTGCGCGTCTCCTTTCTGCCCGGCTGTGTTTCTGCCAGTTGCCTGCCTTGCAAAGGAAGCCAAAGTTAGGAAGGCGAGAGGGGTAGTGGAGGAAGAGCCCGAGTGTTGCAATGGGGTTTGGGCAGAAGGGGATTCTCCTGCCGCCCTTCCTGCTCGCTCGGCGCCTTTGCGGCTCCTCTTGACCCTGATGCCTTCCCCCCCTCGTGACCACTGCTGGCCCCAGCTGTGCTGTCCAGCCCGGCTTCTAATGCTCTCCCCGTTCCCCTTCGCAGCCACTGTGAGCTCGACCTGCTTCCCTTGGAGGAAGGGGAAAAAAGTTTGGGAGGTTTCCCCCCCCCCCGTCTCCCACTTCAACCCACCCCCAGCAGTGATGATTCCCTGCCCAAACGCCAACTCCATCCCAGTTTGAGCCATGTCCAGTTGAGCCACAGTGACGAAACACACATTCTAGGGGGAAAAACTTAAGCAACCTTTGGAAACAGAAGCCAAAAAAACCCGAGGAGGAACCCAACCCCGGAGGGTCAAAAGTGGCCGTCGGGTTATGTCACGTTTTGTTATTCTAGTAGCGACCCCTAAGCAACGGGAGGAGGCAAAGAAACCCGAGATATTGGGGGGGGGGAGACTTGAATCAGCCGGTGACCTACGTGAGCCGCCACCCTACCCCCCCACTTCTCCTTGGCTGCTGCGGCTGGACCTCCGCTTCGGCAGAGGAAGGTGGTGTGGCGTGGTTTGTACTTGAGACGCCCCCATGCACCTCTTTTCTCGGCTGCCGGAAGATCCCTGGGCGTTTGCACCCGGGCTTTTCTACCCACAACTTTCATCAGATGTGTAAAACCAGACCCTTATCATAGCAAGGGATTCTACAAGAGTTTTATTACATAATAAATCCTCTTCTCTGCCACACGTTAATTTTGCAATGAAATGTTTTGATTTTATTCTCGATTCTAACCTGGCTTGGACACTTTCCCAAGTTTTCTTGGAATGCTAGAGTTTATTCGTTTGTGCCTATAGCTCTTTCCTCCAGCCTAACTCCACGTTTTGCTCTTTTCCAGCTCTTCACCCATCACCCCTCCTGCCAAAGTGAACTTCACGATCACAATCAGCCGCAGTTAGAGAAAATTGATGCCTTTGTGACGATGGGGAGATGGTGGGGCATTGGCCCATCATTAGGACCAGTAATGGGCAGCAAAAAGTTTTTACTGCCACACTGTGTGTGTGGCTTATTTTGTGGGTGTGGCTTAATGGTCATGTGACTGGGTAGGAGTGGCTTGCCGGCCATGTGACCAGTTGGGAGTAGCTTGAACGATCATCATCGTTCAAGAGAACTGTTAAGTCCTCGACTTACAACCTTCCAAGTTTTGCCCGCTGGGGTAAATTTGCTTCGCGCTCTCCTTCCTGGGTCGGCCTCCCGCCTCAGGCTAGGTAGCTAGGCGAACGGGTGTTGCCAGAAGCATAAATGTTGCCAGCGCCGTTTCCACCCTCGCCTTCTGCTTACATCTCAGGTGGGAGGTGGCTGCGTGAGGCTGGAGGGGAGCTGGGCAGGACTGAAGGAAGCTCATCCGAGGTCAGGAAGGAGGAAAGAGGAAAAAAGCAAGGAGCTAAGCCGAGACCGGTAATCCAGGAAGTAACAGCTGCCGATCAGCTGGAGTTGCGCATGCATCTTCATTTCCGCTGGTGGAACTGTGTTCCACCCCGCCCTGCCTGCTGCCCACCCCTGATTAGGATGCTCTGTTAGTATCCTGGTGATGGTAGCTATTCCCCCTCCCTGAGCACCCTATACATCCCCAGAAACAATATGCAGAAGATCAAAATATGCCCTTTGGTATATTTTTATGTGAACTTGTAGTTCATTTATTTATAGAAGAACTCAATAAGAATGTTAGAGGTGCATATTTTAATATTAGAATAAGACATGAGCAATCATTCTCATGTCTAAGTAAAATAAATAAATAATTTACTAGTCTGGAAAGATATAAAGACTGGACAGTTCAGCTAAGGAGAGATAACAGAAAATATTTTATCACATTATTATTCAGATAAGGATGATATGTACTGCGGATTAATAATAAACAAAATTATCTTAATTCACATATTATTTCCTTGGAATAATTGTTATCTTTATTAAACCTTACTTCAAGATTAAATCAATGTAATTTACACTTAGATATTAATGAGAACTCAGGAATAGCTGATTAACCTTGAAAAAGGCATATTTATTAAGGGGCACAGATATTAACGACAGTTAATTAAAATACGTTTTCTCTGGTAAAACATGTTTTTATAATAAAATGTCAAAATCTATGATTTAAAAGCCAGTCATATAAATATAAAAAGTAGATCCAAGAAGTTTATGCACTATTTATTGAATGCTTAATAGTTTTCTATTGTCCTTCCTTCTCTAGTACTATAGTACGATCTTTACTTTTAAAATAGGAAATAATTAAATAGTATGTTTTTGCCCATAAACGCTTTAATCATTATAATCATTATCTAAAACTGAACTTTTATAACAATTAAAGAAAATTGAACTAATCTGTTGTCATATTGAACCTTGTGCGTTCAGTACAAAACCTTAAATATTAATGTGCTCCTCAACAAATAATATTGTCAATCATTTGTCCTTTTTGATAGCCATTCAAATAATGTGACTTAATCAACCGAAAAAGAATCCAAGCACCTATTTGAAAACTTATCTTTGTTGGTAAGCCACTCCCTCTAGCCATATGAACTTTAAGCCACCTCCAGTCACATGATTGTCAAGCCACTCCCACCTGGTCACATGGCTGGCAAGCCACTCCTACCCATCCCACGACCATCAAGCCACACCCCACAAAATAAGCCACACCCACAAATATGCCTGTTTTTCACACACACTTTTTTTTTTTTGTGCAAAAATTGGGTCCAGAGGGTTTGGGAGATCTGCAGAGTGCTCCTGAGGGCTACGGGAAGGCAAAGTGTCCCCATTTTTGCAAACATTTGTCCATTTTTTGTCCTTTTGTTTTGCAAAAATGGAGCTGGTTTTGCCTTCACCACCCTAGGAGACTCTGCAGGCATCCCAAGCCCTCTGCACATCCCATTTTTGTGAAAAATGGATCATTTTTTGGGGGGAAATTGGACGTGGGGATGGGGCTTCAGGAGGCCAAAATTTATCCAACAAAATTCAAAAAATCGATGTGCTGGTATTATCCTGTTTTCATCAATCTGTGTCTTCAATCTGCTTGAGAAAATATTTGCAAAGTCATCACAGTTTGCTGCCAAGGCCTCCTCTAACTTTAGCAAGATGCATTAGCTTCTATACCAGTGTTTTTCAACCAGTGTGCCGTGGCACACTAGTGTGCCGCGAGACATGGTCAGGTGTGCCGCGAAGCTCAGAGAGAGAAAGAAAGCAAGAGAGAGAGAAAAAAGAGAAAGCAAGAGAGAAAGAAAGCAAGAGAGAGAAAGAGCGAGTGAGCGAGAAAGAGAACAAGAGAAAGAAAGCAAGAGACAGAGCAAGAGAGAGCAAGAGAGAGAAAGAAAGCAAGAGAGAGAGAGAAAGAGAGGGAGGGAAGGAGAGAGAGAAAAAGACAGAGGTAGGAAAGGAGGGAGAGAAAGAGAGCAAAAAAGAGAGGAAGGAAGAGAAAGAAAGAGGGATGGAGAGAGAGAAAGAAAGAGGAAGGAAGGGAGAGAGAATTTTTTTCTCCAAACTTCCCCCCCCCCCCTGCGCAATGTGCCCCGGGGTTTTGTAAATGTAAAAAATGTGCCGCGGCTCAAAAAAGGTTGAAAATCACTGTTCTATACCACTCCAAATTTCCCCCCTATTCTCAAAGCTACAGTAAAAATATTCAAGTGATCTTTGTGTTTGGTCGTTTTCACTTTCAAATTTCCACCACTCAAATTCCAGACATTTGTTTGCTTTATAGGCCAACATTTCTTAGTAAAGAAAAGAAACCTACATGCTTGATAAGCAGCCAGAGATCACTTGGGAAACAAATGTTTTATGGCCTGGGAAAGGCGGACATTCCAGCCTACTAACAAGGTTCCACCGAAAGGTTTGGTAACACAGCAAACTGACTCTGAAATGAATTCTGCAATTTCACCAGATCCCGAAAGCGCCATGCGTGGGTTCTTGCGATGAGCCTGCATGTCTGAAAAGTGGGGACGGGGAAGGGAAGGAAATCAACGGAAGCTCCTTAACCAACCTGGAAATAAGGAGAAACTTTCTGACAGTAAGAGCAATCAATCAGTGGAACAGCTTGCCTGCGGAGGTTGTGAGAGCTCCAACACTTGAGACTTTTAAGAGGAGATTGGATGGCCATCCTCCTACCGAAGCGGGGGGTTGGACTAGATCACTGATTGCAAACCTTTTTCTCCTAGGGTGCCGAAAGAGTGTGGGTGGGTGCTTTCACACATGCGTGAGTGCCCACACCCATAATTCAATGCCTGGGGAGGGTGAAAACAGCTTCCCCCACCCCACAGAGACACTCTGGAGGCTGGAAACGGCCTGTTTTCCAACTTCTGGTGGGCCCAGTAGGCTCCCGTTTCACCCTCCCGAGGCTCCAAAGACTTTCCTGGATCCGGAGGAGGGTAAAACGACCTATCCCATCCCCTTGGAGGCTCTATGGAAGTCAAAAACACCCTCCCAGAGCCTCTGTGTGAGCCAAAAATCAGCTGGCCGACACACATGCACGTTGGAGCTGAGCTAGGACCTGTGCCATAGGTTCACCATCACTGGACTAGATAATCTACAAGGTCCCTTCCAACTCTAATAATCTAATTTAATCTAAAACCAAATACAAATTGATCTATGACAAAAGAGTCACCTCTGGGTCCTCCACCTACTGAGCATCCACCTCAGTGTCCAAACAAAAATTAAATAATCTCAGTTGTTTAGTAAAGGACGATAACAAATGCAGAAAGCCCATGGTGGTCATGAGTTCCTGAGCTGATTCTGGAAGATGGGTATCAGCATGCAGTTTTATTTATTTATTATCATTTTATTTATTTGACTTCTATGCTGCCCAATCCCAAAGGGACTCAGGGTGGCTTACAATAATATAAAAATACAATGATAAAGAAGTCAAATATGTATGTTAAAACAATAAAAACCCAATTATAAAACCCGCGACTCAAACAATCCAATCAACACACATGCATACCATTCAACACAATTCCCAGTAAGGTGGGAGCAGTTACAGACATGGGGCGGGGAGTTGGTTCCATAGAGCCGGGGCGGCCACAGAGAAGACCCTCCCCCATGGAACCGCCAACCTGCATTGTTTAGTCAACGGGACCTGGAGAAGGCCAACTCCTTGTGATCTTATTGGTTTAATTCCCCAAGGAGCCAAATCCAGAGACTCGCAACACCAAATCATCCCAAATTTTATTAATGTATATAGGAACTCATATTCAAACAGAAACAATGGGTCAAACCTGAAGCTGAAATGCTGCCACACTAGAGCTGAGGGATAGGGAGGGGTGGGATTAAGAGATAGCTGGGGTTGTGTAGTCAAAAATAAAACATTTTCCCCTGGGAACCAAGGACATTCTCACACCTGGCTGGAGAAAGGCGTGATGTCACCAGACCTGTGAATTGTGCCATGATTGGGCCATGTGACTGATTGTTTGGGATTGATGGATAAATGTTAACTTTTAATGAAGTGAAAACTGCTGGAAACTTCAGAGTTGGTTTTCACTAGATATGTGCCATTTGATATTTCCAATAAAGCTATTGTCAGGCCCAAAGTCATTATGTGAAGTCCAAGGTTGGCCTGACACAGTTTGGTAGTGATAGAGGAAGGGGGGGGGAGTGTGTGTGTGAGAGAGGTATGCCACCACACATTCCTTTCTGCAGATGTCATAGTAACAAACACAGGAAGGAATCAGGAATCCTGCATAGGATTGGTCCTCATGACTGCACTTGTGGGTGTGGGGATTGATATGGGGTTTTGACCTAGATGTAATCTAAGGCGGTGTTTTCCAACCTTAGCAACTTGAAGATATCTGGACTTCAACTCCCAGAATTCCCCAGCAAATGCTGGCTGGGGAATTCTGGGAGTTGAAGTCCAGATACCTTCAAGTTGCCAAGGTTGGGAAACACTGATCTAAGGGACTCAGAGTTGAAATGATTCAAGTCGAACGCAGATATGGCTGTTAATAAATCGTACCCTGCGAGAAGCACAGGCGTGGAATTGATTTATTTCTCAGATGCTATTTGGTTCGCTGACAACAGTTCTCAATTTACGTTGGAAATCAGTATGTATGTTGTAAATACATACATTGATTCCTCGATTATCGCGAGGGTTCCGTTCCAAGACCCCTCGCGATAATCGATTTTTCGCGATGTAGGGTTGCGGAAGTAAAAACACCATCTGCGCATGCGCACCCTTTTTTTTATGGCCGCGCATGCGCAGATGGTGGAGGTGGGGAGCGACGAAAGTGCGGAAGCCGACAGATTGCAGCACCCGCTCGCCCGCCATTCGCCCGTCCTTCGCCCGGCCACCCGCCGTTCGCTCACTGCTCGCCCGGCCACCCGGGTTCGGGGGGGTGCTGGGAAGCCCCCCAGGCTGGCTGCGACCTTTTAAAACAGCCGTGCCGCTTCCCAGCTGAGTCCTGAAGCCAAACGCCAAAGGCGAACTTCCGCGTTTGGCTTCAGGACTCAGCTGGGAAGCGGCGCGGCTGTTTTAAAAGGTCGCAGCCGGCCTGGGGGGCTTCCCAGCACCCCCCCGAGCCCCCAACCCGGGTTCGGGGGGTGCTGGGAAGCCCCCCAGGCCGGCTGCGACCTTTTAAAACAGCCGTGCCGCTTCCCAGCTGACTCCCGAAGCCAAACGCGGAAGTGGTTTTTTTTAAATTAATTTTTTTTAATTAATATTTTTTTAAAAATCGCGATATAGCGTTTCGCAAAGCTCGAGATCGCGAAACTCGAGGGATCACTGTACTGATTTCCAAGAGCCCAAATTTTGGTCACAGGATGTTGCAATGGTTGTAAATACAAGAACAGGAAGGAAACAACAATTATATATCAGTTACAGCCAATCAGGTTGCCGATGGAATGCCAAAAGGCTTCCGAAAGGCTCAAAAGACTTTTTGCAAAGGAGCCCATCCTGCAACATCCTGACCCCGAGCGGAAATTTGTGATCCAGTCTGACGTCAGCGATGTGGCAATAGCTGCGGTGCTATTACAAAACAGTGGAAGGGAACCTGTCAGGCCCAAAGTCATTATGTGAAGTCAAAGGTTGGCCTGACACAGTTTGGTAGTGATAGAGGAAGCCTGGGGAGGGCAAAACACGAGCTTACTAGGCTCACCAGAAGTTGGGAAACAGGCTGTTTTTGGCTCCCAGAGGGCTTCCGGGAGACAGGGGAAGCTGTTTTCACCCTCCCCAGGCATTGAATTATGTGCGTGGGCAATAGTGTGTGCACACACTCCTTTGTCATCCAAAGAAAAAAAGGTTCGCCATCACTGCTATATAGCCAAGGATAGCATGCCTCTGTACTGAGTTTGCAGGAATGAACAAAGAAATTTTAAGTAGAAACAGTTTTTAAAAGGAAACATTATTTATCAAGAATTTTGAAATAGGCTAAGATTTATAAAACAATGTAAAGTTGTCCACATCCACGTAAATTGCGTTTTAATACCATATATATGAAAGATGGAAGATTCTATCACAAAGTGGACAGGGCAACCGTACAACAAAAGATACATCATCCAGGACCATTTTCTTTGCATTAGTTATCATCATGAGTTTCTTTTCATATATTATTTAGCCGACATTTCAAACAATTGGGTTGCATTTATTGGTTGTTAAAGAATAGCTAATGAAATGCATTGCTCCTGTCCGTTGTTTTCAGCACATACAGTAATTTACATTTCAGACATAACAAACACCTACTGACAAAATTTTCCCTGCAAACCAATTTGCTCTATTTAATGGTTCTGCCTACATTTCAGATAATGCTTATATTCCATCCTGAGAGTGCACCTCAAATATAACTTGAATTAAAAAAAGACATTTTCATGAACAAGGTCACATGTTAAAGAGACTGGTAGAATTTAATAGAATTCACTGGCAATTCATAAATCACAAAATACTCCAGGTCCAAATCTGAGTGCAGGATTTTGGGGGTAAAAATGAATTCGTGCTCAAAAGTTTTGCCTCTATTTCTCTAAACTTGGGTTAAAAGGATACCACTGATTTCATGTTCTCAGTGTTTCAACACTTGCAATTATCTTATTGGAAAAAAGAATCCTGCAGGTTATGGAGGACTTGAAACGGCATTAGCCAAAGCCAGTAAAACAAATGTGCACAGTACTGTTGCTATCATTATTCTGTTCATGTACATTGGAAGAAATTGTATTGTTTCTTTATCTTGATAGCTATGCTATGCAAACTAGAAATGCTGGTTTTTTTAAAAAAAATTCCCCTTGGCCATGTTTCCTGCAAATTGCACACTAGGTAGCATTTAGCATGAGTTACTACATTATGTACTGTCAAAAAAACAAGAGCAATTTCAACTTCCCATTGTGATGAAATTATTAAAATTTTCTTCAAATTTATTATTCTGAGTTGGTCTAATTTCTTTCATTTAGGACAAAACAGGTTGTTTGATGCAATTTCCTATTGTTAATATGTAATGTGTGGGAAATAGAACAAATGAGACCTATGAAATCTTTGTTATCTCCCTCTCAGCACAACCCACTTCATGGATACTTATGGGGAAAGCAAGAAGTAGGTGTAAATAAGTACAACTCTCAACTTACAACTATAATTGAGCGCACAATTTTGATTGCTAAGTTGGGTGACGAGATTGTTCCCTATTTTACTTTTTTTTTGTGCAGAGGTCATTAACCAAACACGGCAATCATTTTGTGAACATACTGGATGTTAAACATGGGCCATACTCTGGAGCAGTTTTTGTTGGAAGCAAATCAGTGTTTCGATGAAAATATTGTAAAATGTGGTCATGTGAGCATGCAGCACTGCAAGTAGCCGTAAATGTGGGCTGAATGCAGTGCAGACACTTTTCTAACAGTCTCAAAATGGGTGACCAGTGCGGTCAGGTGATAGGGAAAGCAAGGAGGATGCTTGGCTACATAGCTGGAGGTATAACAAGCAGGAAGAGGGAGATTGTGATTCCGCTGTATAGAGCGCTAGTGAGACCACATTTGGAATACTATGTTCAGCTTTGGAGACCTCACCTAGAAAAAGATATTGATAAAATTGAACGGGTCCAAAGACGGGCTACAAAAATGGTGGAAGGATTTAAGCATAAAACTTATCAGGAAAGACTTCATGAACTCAATTTGTATAGTCTGGAGGACAGAAGGGAAAGGGGGGATATAATCGAAACATTTAAATATGTTAAAGGGTTAAATAAGGTTCAGGAGGGAAGTGTTTTTAATAGGAAAGTGAACACAGGAACAAGGGGGCACAATCTGAGGTTAGTTAGGGGAAAGATCAGAAGCAACGTGAGAAAATATAATTTAACCGAAAGAGTAGTAGATGCTTGTAGAACAACTTTCAGCAGATGTGGTTGGTAAATCCACAGTAACTGAATTCAAACATGCCTGGGATAAACATACTGTATATCCATCCTAAGATAAAATACAGGAAATAGTATACGGGCAGAGGTCTTTTATAGTATAACGTCTTTTTCTGCCGTCAATCTTCTATGTTTCTATGAATGCTAATTGCCCAAATTGGATCCTGTGATTGCATCGGAACTATGAATCTGAATTATAAGTCTTATTTTTGGGGTCAGTCATAATTTGGCATGTTTGCCAAGTGACCGGCCACAAGTCAAGAACTACCTGTATTAAAGATACTTGTTGCCTTGAATTGAAAGAAAGGACATTTCAAACAGCAGGTATTTAAAGCAGTTTTAATGCAAAAGGAGTATCATTGGAAAACATTCACAGAAAATCACTATTCCTGATTCCACTTTGTGTATTTCTCAAGACAAGCGAATATGTGTGCATGTATATAAATAAAGCAACAGAAGCACATAACAAAACAACAACAAAAGACAATGAGCAGTTGTGGATGTGCCATTATTGAAGGTTTTAAAGAAGAGACTTGACTGCCTTAGTCGGAAAGTCTCCTCCCTGAGCCTGGAGTAAGACTAGAAGACCTCCACAATCCCTTCCAACTCTGTTATTTATCCGGATTGCTTAGAAGAAGTTCTCGATAGTTTGCAATATTGCACTTTTCAATATTCTTTTGTAAACCAAAAGGAATACGAACATTCAATAGAAGCAGAAAATATTTTAATTGGCACCAACTCTTTCAGGAATGTCATTTCTTTTATGATTTCAGTGAAAATCCTGAAAGCAAATGCATTTATGTTCATATCAGAACGTTACAGGCAATACAATACATTTTTCGTTTTAGCAGTTTTATATTCTTCATAAAATGGAAATCATTTCATTTCGAAATCAGAACATCTCTCCAGTATTCTGAATGTTAAAGAACCTGTCTGGCAAAAGAATAGTCTGCCTGTTATTACATAATATTCCACTCATCTTACCCCATCTCATCTCACTTGGACTTAAGAACTTAGAGGCATAAAAGAGGACAGTACAAAATATTCAATATTAGTTTGCATGTAGTGTCATTCATGAGAACGTGAATGAAGTACCACTCTTCAAACTGCTAAGGCAGCTGTGTCTTTTGCAATATAGATGCAGCCGCTTTAAAATCTGTTCCTGGTTATTCTCAGCATGCATCTGCACCAGCCACTTTCCTTTGATGGTGGTCCCACTGTTACTATGTTTTCCCCAAAATAAAACCCCATCTATTTTTTTTTTGGCACCAAAAAAGGCACCAAGTCTTGTTTTTTGGAGGGATGGGGATGTCGTCCACGGACTCACTTCACTTGTGGAGTCCTTTTTGCTTTCAGAAGCCTTCAGGAACTTTTTGCAGTGGCAAGGCTTTCCTGAAGGCTTGTGCAGCTGATAATAGAGTCCCAGATCAATCCGGAGCTCTGTTATCGACTGCAGAGACCTTCAGGAAAGCCTTGCTGGCTGCAAGGAAGCTGTGTGCGAGGCCCAGCTGCAAGTGTCCAAAGGTAAGTAGTAGAGCAGCTCTACCCTTGCATCCTCATCTTAGCTTAATTTTTATCCATGCATGCACCCTGGTGTGGGTGGGGTCTTAATCAGGACTTATTTTCAGGGTAGGGTTTTTATTGGGCACACATGTAAAAATCAAGCTAGGACTTACTTTCAGGGGTAGGTAATATTTTCAGAGAAACATGTACACACATAGACACACAGAGATACTGTAGCTTTTGTTGTACAAGCTTTCCAAAACATGTGGCCGCTGTCATGATTTTTTTTTAAAAAAATCCCTTATTTTGTATACCTACCTGTTGGCAAAGAATTTCTTTTGAATACTTTGCACAACCCTACCAAAATATAGATTTTTAGGGAGCTGGCATTAACTCCAAAGGCCCCTATTTCTTGCTATCTTTTAATAAAGTGCAGTGTCCCTAGTGTTATATTTTCCTAAATAACGTACAGTGTTGAATTTTAAACTTTTTATCAGTGATGCTGTTCACATTTTCAAAATGGTGCAGATACAGCTGACAATATCTATGGCAAATACTTAAAGCAGAAGATACAGGAGAATATCTAAGTAATGCTGAGACAGATAGCATTTTATCCATGTTGGTCCATCTTTCAAGGGAAGCAGAGGGCGTCAGCTGCCTAGAAATCTACAATAACAGCTTCTATACAGTAAACCCTCTTGTCCCGATGTTAAACAGATGCCAAATCAGAGGAAATGTATTTTGTTTGCTTTCTGAAACTATAATCCATTTATTAAAAGGGGTTTTAGCCACTAGGTTCAGGCAAGACAAACCATGATTGGGACCAGCATCTATTTACAGACAACAAAAACAGATAACCATAAAATCTAAAAAAATGGAGCTACTAATAAATTAATGGTCCCCAACAGTCACACATTACCTTGTGCAGCAGTGACCACAGGAAATCAACGTTGTTTCTTTAGACTATGTAACATCAACTTTGACCTAGTTCAATAATCAGGGGGAAAAAAACATTTTCAAGAACAGAACCATCTTCAATCTCTTTACACATCGATACGAATCCCATGTTTTATCGACATCAGTTCTCTTGTTCCCGTCAAATACAAAAGAAAAGAACAGAGATGGGGTAAAGTTGCGGTGACGGCCACATAAAGCCAGTAAGGCAGGGGTACCGTCTTTCCAAAGGGGCAGATCCACAGGCCGTGGCGTATCCCATCTCGAACATGATGCGAAGTCCAGGAGATGAACATCATCCAGGGAAGAAAGCACCAGGAATCCTTCAGCTTGAGAAGGTGCATAATGAACTTTAACACCAGGCACACAACTGGAATCACAGTAGAACAGTGAAGAAACGGTCTTTGTGGGAGAGACAAGGCAGCCTGAGGGAGGGGGGAAAAAGGTACAATCCTAACTGGTATTGGAAAGGAAAATATTTTTTTTTTAAAAAGGGAAAAAAGTATATAACAGCTGCACCAATTTTGTTGATTTGCATTTTATCTATCTATCTATCTATCTATCTATCTATCTATCTATCTATCTATCTATCTATCTATCTATCTATCTATCTATCTATCTATCTATCTATCTACCTACCTACCTACCTACCTACCTATTGGATTTGTATGCCGCCCCTCTCCGGAGAGTCGGGGCGGCTAACAGCAACAATAAAGCAGTGTACAATAGTAGTCTGATGTTAGAAACAATTAAAAACCCATTAATATACATACATACATACCATGCATAGAATTGTAACGGCCTAGGGGGAAGAGGGTCTCAATTCCCCCATGCCTGATGGCAGAGGTGGGTTTTAAGCAGCTTACGAAAGGCAAGGAGGGTGGGGGCAATTCTAATCTTTGGGGGCCGGGGCCGCCACAGAGAAGGCTCTTCCCCTGGGTACCGCCAAGCGACATTCTTTAGTTGACGGGATCCGGAGAAGATCCACTCTGTGGGACCTAACTGGTCGCTGGGATTCGTGCAGTAGAAGGCGGTCCCTGAGATAATCTGGTCCGGTGCCATGAAGGGCTTTATAGGTCATAACCCTATGCCCTGGATTATCAAGACAATAAAAAATGAGTGTATTTAAAAACTTGCTCCTTCTGGTTTTTTTAAGTAGATTAAGCCTCAGTTCTAGAACAGATGGATATTTTCCTCTATGAAATAAGGCAACTATTATATTTAGTCTATTTCACCTGTGGTTGGTAGCTTATGTGAACCAGAAGTGAGGAACATAAATTATGATCACAATGAATGGATAAGCCTTCCATGCTTCCATCTATCAAACTTTTAAAAAACCAAGTCACTTAAATACAACATTTATTTATTTATTTATTTATTTATTTTATTTTATTTTATTTTATTTTATTTGTATGCTGCCCCACTCCGCAGACTCGGGGCGGCATACAACATTAATCCTACTGAATAAAAATTTGTAGATAGGAGTTAAATGAGAATTAGAAATCCTGCATGTAAAATCAGTACAGTACATTTAAATTCTTTTAAAAGTGTGCCATCTACTGGAAAACGGTGTAACAAAACAATTTGATTGCTACCTGTTTTAAAATGTTAGAGAGCAGATCTTTTAAAAACATATCAAAATTGAATGCTAAATTATTTCACCCTGCTCTGTGGTGATCATTTTTATTTCAAATACATATGTTCCTCTTAAATACTCTCTCCAAAAAGAGGAAACACAAACCAGAAACTAAATCTTTTTTTGATGAAATTTTAAAGTAAAATTTTCCAACTGTATTTTAACTGGGCATACACACTTCACTTATAATTCTCTATCAAGCATTTTTAATAAACTATAATTTTATGATAGCAGTATACTTTCACATATGGAAATTCCAAGTTTAAAAAGCCTGAATATTAAGCCTGATTTCTAGTTGAGTAACTTGCCTATTAAACAGCACAACAAACCTTGCTATTATTCCAAGGATCTTGAAATATCTGAAGTGTATGGAATGGGAAAAACAGAGCAGCATTATCATTATGTTTAGTTGATTATAGAGTTTTTATATCTGATGACATGCTAGTTTCCCCCTCCTTAGCTAAGGAACCAATCGACCTGCCAATGAGAACACTATAGAAAGGTGCTTAAGGACAAGGGCACCACTCAGCATAGAAACAGTATACAGTAATGCAATTTTTCTATTACACTAGCCTTTTTTTAATTGATTTTCAGTCTCAATATTTCCACCATTTTTTAGAAAGTTTCTTTCCATTTTTTTAGCTATGGCATTCAACAAAGAGATGGAAAGAGTTGATAAACAATGAGCTTTCATCCTCTCCAGTGTAAATACAGGTGACAATGAAGATATTCTGGAAAGACAAATATTAAACTCCAGAATTTCCTCTAGAAAAACCTGGGAAGATCTGTCTCTGGGATTATACAATTTCTTTTCATAGCAAATACATCCAATAAATTTAGGCTGGTATTGTAGGTTAATAGAATGAATGAGTGATTTCACCCTAAAATTAAATGTAAATAATTACTCTCTAGCTTTGGACAGCAAACGGCATTAAAAGCTGGCCAAGTTTCTTTTCAAATTCGCAGGCAAGAAGGGGTCACATCAGGGTGGCCCCCACAAAATACTACTTTTATTATCCATAAAAATTGAAACTTAAGACATGTCCTGAAGTGAAAGGTTATTGTGAAAAAATACATAATTGGCTGCAAGACATAACAGGAAGAGCAATGGAATACACCCCAGAATACTTCTTACTTGGAATAATAAGAAAACAACATCCCCAGAACATTCAATACTACATATCATAACAATGTCGAGAATCGCATATGCACAATGTTGGAAGGACAATCAAACACCACCAGGAAATGTATTAATAGATAATGGATATTTTATCATAGAAACATAGAAGATTGACGGCAGAAAAAGACCTCATGGTCCATATAAGGGCAGACTAGATGGACCATGAGGTCTTTTTCTGCTGTCAATCTTCTATGTTTCTATGATAAAATATACAGATGTGCTGAAATGGACGTATTAAATATTGAACTCAAAGGACAAAATGACTCATACTACTATGAAATATGGACAAAATGGTACAATTGGACTAGGAAAAAATAAAGGAAAGACTGTGAGACAATGTGAGACAAAGATGTGAGATTTTATAAATATAACAAATATTGTATATCAACAAAAACCAATTTATGAAAATGGGTGTAGATCTGTGTTACAATATTATGTTTAAAATCGAAAACCAATAAAAATTGTAACTTAGAAGTCTGCTAAATAAAATCGCTAAAACATGAAGTCATGATTGTAATATAAAAAGTTTTAAACCAATTTTTTTGATTTAAAAATAAAAAATAAACCAATGTTTATATTACTCTTGAAAGTAATATTTACTCATAAATATTCTGGAAATTCCAGGCAAAGAAACTTATATTTTGCTTACCTTTAGTGAAAGGGAGCCAGCTAGAATAAAGTGATCCATATCAATCACAGAGGAGAGGAAACCAGCTAAAATTACTTCTGTAAAGTCACTTTTCTTCTTGAGTCCAATCACTATTGCCCATGACCACAGTCCTATAATACCATGCACCATATTATCAGACAACGCCCGGAGCCAGTAAGTTTGCTGAATGAAAGAAAATTGAAGAAGTCTATCTGCTAAATAGCAGAAAATTCCCAGGCATAGACTTGAAATAACAGATGCTGTGCTGAACAACTGGAGAAGAGCATTGGCTTTTTCAGTCTCAGATGCCATAGCAAGCAGCATGTTTCCATGCACACAATCTCATCAGGGTACATACAGCCCATTGTCCGTAAAATCTTCAGGCATTCTGCAATTGTCACAAAGAAACATTAAGGGAAGCCTTAACAATTCTGATACTCTTCTTCCTTAAATAAGCAAAAATATAACAGAAATCAGTGAAATAATTATCTCTGTAAACGTATTTTTAGGTCACACTCCCATAGAAAGAAAACTTTGTTCCCTGGATACAGTTTGTAACATTTTTCACATTTTGACATCACTGTATTTTCAAAAGTTGGTAATGAAACATCTGTAAGAAAACAAGCAAGCTCAGAGATTACCCAAAACCCCTTATATCTTTTATCGTTTTTATTTTACTTCTCTCTTAAGCCCTTTTAAATATCTTTACATGTTCGCTTGTCTAACCTTCCTCTCTCACCAAAGGACATATTGCATTTCACAAAATAATCATCCGATGCTAAATGCAGGATAAAATCAAGTTTCAATATCATTTCATCCTGAAATATAGTTTGTACCCAGCATTCAAAAAGTATCATCTCAGATTATCTCAGGGACCGCCTTCTGCTGCACGAATCCCAGCGACCAGTTAGAATGGGTCTTCTCCGGGTCCCGTCAACTAAACCATGCCGCTTGGAGGGACCCAGGGGAAGAGCCTTCTCTGTGGTGGCCCCCGGCCCTCTGGAACCAACTCCCCCCAGAGATTAGAATTGCCCCCACCCTCCTTGCCTTTCGTAAGCTCCTTAAAACCCACCTCTGCCGTCAGGCATGGGAGAACTGAGATGATCTTTCCCCCTGGGCCTTTACAATTTCATGTGCGGTATGTCTGTATGTATGTTTGGTTTTTTATATTAATGGTTTTTAAAATCATTTTTAGTATTTATTGGATTATTATTGTACATTGTTTTATTGCTGTTGTTAGCCGCCCCGAGTCTTCGGAGAGGGGCGGCATACAAATCCAATAAATAAATAAATCATCCCCATTTTGCTATTCTACTCTTTCCAATCTTTCTTTTTACTGCTTGTGTTTAGTTATAAAATTACTGCTACATATAATCTACCCCCAACTACCCCCCTCCCGAGATCTGTACTGTCCCCATCCTACTGGCCTTAAAAACCTGGCTTTGCCAGCAGGCCTGGGGGCCATGAGTGACTAACACTCTTCAATTCCAGCCACAGTAGGACTGCTAGACATGAGATGATTGTGTTAATGGTATTTTAAACTGTTTTATATTGTTTTATTGTTGTAAGGCACCCAGAGTCTCTTTGGAGTGGGCGGTATACAAATTAAACAAACAAACAACCCCCCTGCTCAGGCAAGAAACCATATACTATTTCAGACTAATGGTTATCCACTATCTTCTTAAAAAATTCTAATGTTGGAGCATTCACAATTTCTGGAGGCCAGTTGTTCCACTGATTAATTATTGAAGTAAATTATCTCAATTTACTGCAATTCTTGAGTCAAGCTTGACTCCTATGATTATTGCCCAGGTAGCTTTTGTGGCAACCATTCAAGTGATTTTTGCTTTTGCCTTTTTTAAAAGAAAAAAGTTTTCCAATCTAGTCCAGAGCCCCAGAGCCCCCAGTCTCCCCTTCCACTTTACAGCAATCCACGATTTAGTTCTGAGATTAAACCAAATCAATTCAGAGCTAGCTGGCTACTGCTCCCATGCTCCCCACTAAAACAGGGGTAGGCAAAATTGGCTCTTCTATGACTGGTGAACTTCAACTCCAAGAATTCCTTTAAAATATATATATATATATAAAATTTATTAATTTTTAATAACAACAGAAACACACTGCATAAAACACAGCGCACAGTGATATATGCTCCCACCACCCAACATAATTCATTCAAACCCCTCCACCAAAATGAGGGTGTACCTTTTGTCTATCATTTTAAACCAAGAACATTACAATATTTACAAATTGTAGAGTGATTGCAGTTTATACCTTGGTCTTGAATTCTACTAACCATATAACCTCTAAACCTGTCCCATCATCCCATCGGTTCTTTCATTTTATTTTCATTAATCACATTCATCTTTATATCCATAATTTCAAACTGAATGTGTTCCACCATGTACTGGTACCAATTTTGTATTGTCCATTTTGTTGCATCCTTCCAGCCTAGGACTATTACCGCTTGGGCATTTTCTATAGCTACTTCTTTAATTTCTCTAAGTTCAACCATGTCACTCCTTATTACTAATACTGCCATCTCCTTTGTAATTACCCATTTTATATTTAACATCCTGTTAATTTCCCCTTGTGCCTCTTTCCAGAATTTCTGCACTACCAAACACTCTCAAAACAAGTGCATAAACACCTCTCTCATGCTAGCTCAGGAATTCTGGGAGTTGAAGTCCACATGCCACAGAAGAGCCAGCTTTGTCTATCCCTTGCCTTATATAGCAGGGATAGGCAAAGTTGGCCCTTCTATCACTTGTGGACTTCAACTTCCAGAATTCCCGAGCCAATCATGCTAGCTCAGGAATTCTGGGAGTTGAAGTCCACACGCCACAGAAGAGCCAACTTTGCCTACCCCTTGCCCTACATAAATATCCACACAATTAAGCCCACATATAAACATCCACTCAATTCACCCCCCACACCGCCTTCAATCACCCTTCCAACCACAGGGCCTCGCCTGCCAGAACGGCCCAGCCGGTCCACCCAGGAGGCTCAGCCGGCCAAGGCTTTATCCAAGCGCGAAAGATGCAGGGATGGAGTCCGGGAAGGGGCGGGGGGAGACGACTTCGTAGCCATGGCTGCCCGATGCCCGCCTTTCTGCGGTCTCTTGCAGGTGAGCGCAACGAGGACTCCCCCACTCCCCGTTGAATTTCTGCTTGGGAATAAAGGCAGGGACACCCCCCCCCCCCAAGAAAAGCCGAGCTCCCCATTGACGACGCCCCTCTCGCCCACGAGCCGCTCTCCCTTGTCAGCTGCTTCTGCCCCTTCGGGTTGCCCCAAAAAGGAATTCCCGGCTTCAGGGGATTTGGGGGTACCTGTTCTTTCTCCCCCCGCCCCGCGGCCACAACCGCCCCGCTCGCTTCGCTCACCTCCCACCGGCCCGAGCTGAGGAGCCCATTCACCGCCGCCACCGCACGCGCGCGCAGCATTGTGGGACGGCCGCCCGGCTGCAGGAAAGCAGAAGGCCCGCCTAATCCACCGCCCTCCCTCGGTGGTGTTTCCCCGGCTCTTGCCGCTAGCACATTCAGCATCTGTGCGGCAGGTTGGGGCTGGCTGGCTGAACATGAAGGGTGTATTTTTAAAGGCCTGGGAAATAAAAGGGATAGTCGCATGTTGTTAAAAGTCTCTTGGGCTTCGTTTTATGAAAAAACAGGGTTTTGTTTTTTAAAAAAATACAGATATGGAGATTTAGATGGAAATTTTCAGTTTTCTTGGTAATGTTATTGAAGGGGTTTGGCAGAGCCTTCCAACAGGATGTAAAGGGCTTTTATTTTCAAGATAAACTTGCAACCCAGGGATTTCCTTTTGGTCTCCCATCCAAGGACTAAACCAGGCTGACCTTGCTTAGATCCACCAGAAAATATACTGCTGGGGAAAAAAATAAAGGGAACACTCAAATAACACATCCTAGATCTGAATGAATGAAATATTCTCATTGAATACTTTGTTCTGTACAAAGGTGAATGTGCACAACATGTGAAAATGATTGCCAATCTGTTGTTTCCTAAGTGGACAGTTTGATTTCACAGAAGTTTGATTTATTTGGAGTTATATTTGATTTATTTGCCACCCAACTCCAAAGGACTCTGGGCAGCTTACAAACCATCAACCATATTGATGGTTGATCCTAACAGAAGCTAATTAAATACTTTCATTATAATTTTTTGTATGTTATGATTAATTAGATCTTTTTTATATTTAATTTTAGTCCCATTTCTCAATGTGGTTTTTCTATCTTTCTTTCTATCTACCCATCCATCCATTTTCCACCTAAACCATCTGTGATAGTGCTACATTAATAAAGGCTTTGCCCCTATTTTGATATTTATTTAAAACATTTATAGTTCAGGAATGTTTGGGATAGTTTATTCAAGAAAAAAGCCCATCAACCTATTGAATCCGTAATTGAATATAACATTCATTGAAATGCTTATATCCTAAGGCTGTTTCTTAATGTAAGGTAAAATCTGTGTATTTATTGTAACTACCAACAAATACTTTCCCCCTAGTTCAGTGGTTCTCAACCTTTCTAATGCCTTGACCCCTTAATACATTTCCTCGTTGTGACCTCCAACCATACGTTTAGTGCAAATTCTCTCAATAGAGCTTTAAACCGATTGACACTGTAAACGCATGATTGGTCGAATTGTAAAAATATGTTCCAAGGCACCAGAATAAAAGCTTTCGCTCCTAACACCAGGGAAAATTTGTCTTCTTCCATGGTCTTAGGTGATCCCTGTGAAACAGTCATTCGACCCCCAAAGGGGTCCTGACCCCCAGGTTGAGAACCACTGTGCTAGTTCAACTCATCTCATCTAACCAGGCAGAGAGGGAATGTTGTGTATCCCATTGGCTAAAGGAAGATCTCCTCTGTTGCTGACACTGCCCTATGTAATGTTTTATCCCCAGAGGTGAGGCAGGCCCTCACACTCCTGGCCTTCCAAAAAGACCTGGCATGGGGGTCTCTTAACTACGTTTTTAGTAGTTTTTAATTATGTCACTTTTCATGTTTTTTTATTTCTAAGCCACCCGAAGTCACTTAAATGATATAAACAGTATAGAAATTTGATGAATAAACAAAAAAACAAGTGAGCTAATGTCTTAAAGCTAAAACACAGCCTCATGTAAGGTTTGCTTTTGACTGTAGAACAGTGTTTCCCCAGCAAGTGAATTCTGGGAGTTGAAGTTCAAATATCTTCAAGTTGCCAAGGTTGGGAAACACTGCTGTAGAACACTCACTTTTCAATCTGTGCTTGGCATCACCAAAGAAACAACTCTGATACAGAAAATACTTTTTTTTTTTTAAACCACAACAGAATATGACTGCAATTTACTTATCAAATATAAAGTATTGTGCCAATTTGATTAGAACACATTGCCTTGGTTAGGTCTTTTTGTGGACTTTGAAAAATATTGAGGAAACTATTAAAAAAAACAGAAGTCAATAGTGTTACATTTTATTTGGGTATCAGTGAAGCCACACTTCACATTTCTTTGTAATATGATATTTAATCTGAAAAATTGTGATTTGTCATAATTTATATACATTTTATATATGATCTGTGAAGTTAGTGACCTTTGCTTTTTCAGTCAGATTAAAGATGGACAACCTTCCTTGAACTATTTTTGACTCCAGTATGCTTTGTGGAAGAAGCCAGAAGAGAGTCGATATCATTTATAACTTTTGAAGTTTTTTCCAAAGACTCAGTTATGTTCTTGATACTGACATCCTCTACGCCAAAGTCTTCTTTTAATACACTTCCTGTATCTAGGTTGGATGACAAATTTCTTCCCACAGTTGAAAACCGACCTGGAATATTGCTGTTGTCGACTAAAACTGTAGTATGTTGTTAAAGAGAAACAAGCTTTCTAATTATTGAATTTGTATTATATATTGTTTTCTGTTGCTGTTGTGAGCCGCCCTGAGTCTGCGGAGAGGGGCGGCATACAAATTAAATAAGTAAATAAGTAAGTAAGTAAGTAAGTAAGTAAGTAAGTAAGTAAGTAAGTAAGTAAGTAAGTAAGTAAGTAAGTAAGTAAGTAAATAAATAAGATACTAAAAACAGCCCCTTCTCTCATCTCTTACTTGAATTAGAAGGAACTTGAATTGCTTTTCACTGTATTGTATTCTGCAATGCCAATATACATGTATATAAAATTTTACAAAAACTTCCCTTTGATTGTGTCTCTGTGAACAGGGGGAACAACTAAACACACACATCACAATTTAGAATTTCCTTTGGAGTATTTCATTAAATAAGAATGCAAATGCATAGTTAATGATAACTACGGCATAGCAAACATTGTCACAAGAAAGTCTGTACCATATGGATACTATTATTCCCAGCTATTTTATTAAAGCTTTGACTGGAAACCGAATTAGAGTTCCCAATAGGGCAATCATTGGATGTCTCAAACCGAGAATTATCTATTTTAAGAAGTGTTGTGGGGATTGAAAAGGATACAATTGAATCGTCTTATTTTTTCGAGCTCAGCGGCAACTGACCTAGGGGAAAAAAAGAAACCTAATTAAAACAAATATTTATATTTTTAAGCAGCAAAATCTGGTACAGCAGAATGTCCTTCTAGAAAGTGAACACGGAAAATTTGTTTTGTTGCTTCCATTTCATATGCTGTGTTTCCCCAAAAATAAGCCCTCCCCAAAAATATTTAAACGAATGCGCAGCCAGTCCCCATTTCCTCTGGCTAGGGTTAGGGAGACAAAGCTGGAAATTAGGTAAGAGGACAGGAAGAGCCCTGCCTTGCTCCACGTGCCCCAAAATAATAAAACCTGGCCCCAAATAAGGCCAGTTTAAAAAATACAAGACAGGGTCTTATTTTCAGGGTAACACGATATTTCTAAAAAAATCTCAAAGGAATCATTAGAAAGCGAATGCATATTTTGCTACTAATTTGCAGAACAAACTACACTTTTAATTAAAGTGGGGAAAAGACGCTTGGAATATCAAGGCCAAGATAATAAATCCGATGGATGGCTTTTACAAAGGATCACTGCAGATTTAATAATATTCAGGGATTGTTTTAATTAAGAATACCAGCTTTGTTCTTCAATGGATTCTTTTGTATTGGTACACGTCCCTCTTTCCTTGTTCAGGCTTCTGCACCATTCCACCACTGTTGTGATATATCTGCATTAAAGAAAAAGGTTTTATTGCATCTGGTGTAAATGGGAAACAGCTTTTAAGGACTCATGGCAAATGTGGAACATCTTATGAACACCAATTAAGTTAGTAAAAAATAATAAAAAATGAGTACAACAAAAATGCAGGAAAGTGAGTAACCTCTATGGGCTTATCAACAGAATGGATGAGAGCTGCATGAAAATGGTGACATAAGAGATAGGAGGGACTTGAGTGTTTAATCGTGGAAAGCATTTCAGCAGCAGCAGAAGGACATATTCCTTGTACTGTTGCATATAATCATTTTTTCTGTGATTATTTGCTAACTTAAGGATTGCACAAATCTTGATACAGTAGTTGTGTCATAACACAAAGAATTCTGGAGGAAAAAAATTGTAATTTTGGAAAAATTACTCCAGTCATTCCATCAACCATTATACAACTACAGTGGTACCTCAAGATACGAACCCCTCGTCTTACGAACAACTCGTGATACGAACCCGGGGTTCAGAAAAATTTTGCCTCTTCTTACGAACTTTTTTCGAGTTACGAACCGGTGTTCGGAGACTGCTGGGAAGCCGTGCGGCTGTTTTAAAAGGTGACAGCCGGGCGGCGGGGCTTCCCAGAAGCCTCCCGAACGCCGGTTCGTAACTCGAACAAAGTTTGTAAGAAGAGGCAAAATTTTGCTGAACCCCGGGTTCGGTTCGGGAGGTTGCTGGGAAGCACCCCAGGCCGGCTGCGACCTTTTAAAACACCCACGCCGCTTCCCAGCTGTCTCCCGAAGCCGAACGCGGAAGTTCGGCTTTAGCGTTCGGCTTCAGGAGACAGCTGCGCCTTTTAAAACAGCCGCGCGGCTTCCCAGCAGTCGCCGAAAGCCGTTTTTTTGCGGGGGTGTTTTTGGTTGCACGGATTAATTGACTTTACATTGTTTCCTATGGGAAACAATGTTTTGTCTTACGAACCTTTCGTCTTACGAACCTCCTCCTTGCACCAATTAAGTTCGTATCATGAGGTATTACTGTACTTTTAACATCTGCCGTATTGTAAAAAGGACTTTGTCGATAAAAGTAATTTGTAAAACAACTCCCACCATCTTGGTTTTACAGACGTTGAACTGGATCAAGTCTCCTAAAATTCTCCACAAATACCTCTCATAGGGGCCAGGATGATCAATCTGGAACAGCTGTTGTGCTCCTTCAGGACAAGTCAGTTTACACCAACCTGCGTTGTTCTCTTGAGGAATCTTGGACAAAGGAACAAAAAATAATATAGGAAAGAAGGTCCACTATCCCTGTAATTTATTCTAGGTCATGTTGATTTCCTAGTCTATTTCTAAACTGGAGGACCAGTTAGCTTTCTGGATCTTCTGCAAGATGGAACATCTAAACATCACATGGGAAGACGCTGAACTACTCGCTCAAGACTGAAAATGCTTGCTGCCTGACATGCTATTAGCACGGGAGGGACTAATGCTAACGCTAACTTTCTTTTAAAACTATTTTTTTTGTGTGTATTTACAGTATTCCTGCAACATGCATGTGTGTATAAATAGAACATAAAATAAAATCACTGGAGGCTTTTAAGAAGAGATTGGACTGCCACATGTCCACAAGATTAGGGGAGACATAATAATAATAATAATAATAATAATTATTATTATTATTATTATTATTATTATTATTATTATTTATAAGATTTGTATGCCGCCCCTCTCCAAAGACTTGTGGCGGCTCACAACAGAAATAAAAACAGTATAACAATGGAACAAATCTAATAATAAAAATTAGATAAAAAACCCCAACTGTTAAAAACCATACAACACATACATACCAAACATAAAATATAAGAAAGCCTGGGGGAGATGTCTTAGTTCCCCCATGCCTGGTGATATAGGTGGGTCTTGAGTAACTTGTGAAAGACAAGGAGGGTGGAGGCTGTTCTAATCTCTGGGGGGGGGAGTTGATTCCAGAGGGCCGGGGCCGCCACAGAGAAGGCTCTTCCCCTGGGGCCCGCCAAACGACATTGTTTGGTCGATGGGACCCGGAGAAGGCCAACTCTGTGGGACCTTATCGGTCGCTGGGATTCGTGCGGTAGAAGGCGGTTCCGGAGGTATTCTGGTCCAATGCCATGAAGGGCTTTAAAGGTCATTACCAAGACATGATAGCAGTGTTCCAATATCTCAGGGGTTGCCACAAAGAAGAGGGAGTCAACCTATTCTCCAAAGCACCTGAGGGCAGGACAAGAAGAAATGGGTGGAAACTAATCAAGAAGAGAAGCAACTTAGAACGAAGGAGAAATTTCCTGACAGTTAGAATAATTAATCAGTGGAACAGCTTGCCTGCAGAAGTTGTGAATGCTCCAACACTGGAAGTTTTTAAGAAGATGTTGGATAACCATTTGTCTGAAGTGGTGTAGGGTTTCCTGTCTAAGCAGGCGGTTGGACTAGAAGACCTCCAAGATTTATTTATTTATTTATTTATTAGATTTGTATGCTGCCCATCTCCGTAGACTCCCTTCCAACTCTGTTATTCTAAATGTTTTAAATATCAGAAGTGATGTAGAGTCTTCTGCTTGGGCTAGGGGGTTGGACTACATTACCTACAAGGCTCCTTACGAGTCTTTGGAGAAGGGCGGCATACAAATCTAATAAATAATAATAATAATAATAATAATAATAATTATTATTATTATTATTATAACAACTCTGTCAATCTAATCTTATCTAAAAAGTCTATTCTGGGTACTGTTGAACACAGGGCAGGCATTGGACATTATTATGGTATGTCCCCCCCACTGCCCCAAATACCTACAGTATTTGAAGTCCATCCATCTTAATGTTGCCAAGGTTGAGAAACACTGTTTTTACAAGGTCATATGTTAAATAGCCAATTTTAAAAGTTGCCAAGGATTGTTTATAGCAGGGGTCTCCAACCTTGGCAACTTTGACATATGGACTTCAACTCCCAGAGTTCTTCAGCCAGTTTTGCTTTGCTGTCTGAGGAACTCTGGGAGTTGAAGTCCACAAGTCTTAAAGTTGCCAAGGTTGCAGATTCCTGGTTTATCAGTTGAGCACTAGGGCACTTATTCTGATCTGATTCGATTTATCTAGTGATCCTTCTTGATATTTCTTTAAATGTGAAATAAATATAGTTAACGTTACCTATTGCTCACCTGTGATCTTCCAGAGTGAGAAATGAAATCCCACTCCATATTCAAGACTATCCCATCACAAAACAGAGCATATATTTTCTTATCTGAATATGCAAAGAATCTTCCTACATTAGGAACAAATGTTTCAGCCACAGGGCGTGGTAACACTTCTCTTCCACCTGTCTCAGAAGACTATTAAAAAACAAGTGAAATAAAAAAAGATACATTATAGTTGTATTAACTTATCTTATGCTCATATTTGATTATCACATTCATACCTACCAACTTCCAGCAGCAGACATTATTATTATGTGTCAAGGAAAGCATATTCTTGAGATTATGTTGAAGAACTCTAATTAGAAAAATAAAAAAGACAGTCAATTTTCACTTTAAGTTGCAATCTTTTAAAACATTGAAATGTATTACTCATACTGTTCATTGCTGGTGATTACTGCATATTAACTTAATTTAAATAATGTTTTGAAGTTCTAAATTAACACAGGATATTTTACTACAAGTTAGCTCATTAATGATGTTACGTTGAAAAAAACATTATTGTTATATTGCTTCTATCCTATCTATTTTTAGTTTTCCATTTTTCCTGATTTTCTTCTTGACTGTATTGTTAAATATCTGATAAAATAAAAATGTTTGGGAAAAAATTATAACTATCATTTTATGCCCAGCGCCTTTTGCTAGAATGAGCAGTAGAGAGAGGGGTCTAACACACAATGCTTGATGATTGCATTAAAGCTTAACAAAAATTTTAAATTCCTAGCTATTCTTCTTTAGAATCAAGATACATTTATTTTATGTGGCATTCATATACAGGTTGTCCTCAACCAGCAAAAATTCATTTAATGACTGTTCAATTACAATGACACTAGAAAAAGTTGCTTATTACCAGTTTTTGCATTTATGATTGTCACACATGCCCACAATTAATCTAGGTTCATGGATTTTGATACTTTTAACAGTTTTCATTAATTGTTGTCCTTTTGTCAATGTTACTGAAAGTGACTAAACGTTATTCCAAATTCCTAGAAAATTCAGTGATATCATCTAAAAACTAAGGTTTGTTTTATAATCTGAAAAATAGTTTTGGAGGAGGAAAATAGTGGAAAAAAGCACATTACCAGCACAGTATTTTATCCCCTGGTTAGGGCTTTAAAAAACCTTATTTGGAGCGAGTAGCAATGAAAAAAAAGCCTGCAAAGACTTACGGCTAGAAAAAACTTTCGGAGAGAGTAGCAATGAAAAAGCCTGCAAGCCAGTAAGATTGCTAGTGCCTTGTTAGGGCTGAAAAAAAACCCTTCGAAAAAGCTACATTCAGAATATAAGACGCCCCAAAATGTTCAGCCACTTTTAGGGGGGGAAAGGTGCATCTTATACTCTGAAAAATATTGACAATGAACAAATGCTTAAAAGAAAGCAAAGTACCTCACCTTACTGACTGTGTTATTATTGTCCCTATGGAGTAGAGACTACCAGGGACATCTGGTGGTAGGCCGTTTACAGAATACATAGTTTCTTCTATCTAAAAGATGAATGTAAAAGTGAAAAAAAACAACCTATTTACAAAAAACGCTAACCAACAAAGTAAGTACAACAGATAATTAAAGTACTGAAATCCAGATCAACAGTTGTTCATTATAATGTTTAATGCAATTTGTTCCTTTGGTGTTAAATTGCCCTAATCTCTTGTTTTTGTGACATATGCCACAGGTAATTGTAGGTCTGATGCAGCTCTGTCAAAAATGAAAAAGTAAAAGTGCAAGACTAACTGTAAGACTGTTGATAGGTGTAGGGATTTCAACATGAACATAAAGCACCTCAGTTCTTACAGTAAATCCAGGAATTAATGTGGAAGTAGGATTAAATGCTCGGAAAAGATTTTTCAAAAGTGATGATGGGGAATATTATAGGAAGATTGGGAGGCTGGATAATATAAGAAGAAACCATATTACTGTTTTGCTTTTTTTTTTAAAAAAAGACATTAGGCCACAGACTATGAAAACATGGGTTTATTAGGGTTGAGTTCAGGGTCATTATGACAGAAACAGTCAAAATAACTTGCTCTTTCTTGTCTTCTGTTTCATGAAAGGAAACCAAACATTTAAATCAAAAACCTCACATCTAATTAAATAATTGTAAGAAACCTAGGTACAAAAAATGGGAAATACAGTACAGTGGTACCTCTACGTAGGAACACCTCTACTTAAGAACTTTTCAAGATAAGAACTGGGTGTTCAAGATTTTTTTGCGTCTTCTTAAGAATCATTTTCTAGTTAAGAACCCAAGCCTGGAAAAATTTTCCAGGAAATTTGAGAGCAGCACAAAGGCCCGGCCAGTTTCCTGCCATTCGCCCTTTAATTCCGGCTATCTCGGGCTTTTCTGGGCTGCCCCAGGAGCCTTTCAGTAGCACTTAAGGAGGCTTTGGCAGCCCAGAGTGAACAAAGCATTTTCCTTTCTCTGGGCGCTTGGAGAGAGAATAAACTTCTGCCAGCGCCCAGAGAAAAGAAATGCTGCTTTCGCTTCTGGGCAGCCCAGAGCGAACGGAGTGTTTTCTGGACAGGGAATAAACCACTTCGCTGTGGTGACTCCCTCACGCTGCCTCCTATACACCCAGCACGAGGTTGCCTCCCGGAGCGTCTGGGGGCGGAAAGGCACACCGAGGAGTCACCACAGTGAAGGAAAGGTGTCAGCTACAAAGCGAACGAGCGAGAAGAGAGAGGAGTCCTTCAGCATAGGAAGGAACAGGAAGCAGGTAGGAGCAGCAGCAGCTTTTGGTCAAAGGAGTGGGAGGTTCTCCCCTCTCACCCGCCTGTGTTTCTCTTTCTGGTGCAGTATATGGGAGGCAGCCTCGCGCTGGGTCGTGCTCCTCCTCGCCGCCTCAGAGTCCCTCTTTGTTTTTTTTTTGAGCCTTAAAGTTTTGGATTTTTTTGATTCCCCTCACCTCACCTTCTTCCTTCGGCAGCGACTGTCCTCCTCCTCCTCCCACCCAAATTCTGAGCTTTTATTTCTTTCCTAATGGGTTTGCATGCATTATTTGCTTTTACATTGATTCCCATGGGAAAAATTGCTTCTACTTAAAAACTATTCTACTTAAGAACCTGGTCACAGAACGAATTAAGTTCTTAAGGAGAGGTACCACTCTATGGGAATAAATAAGTTAAAAAATCATTAGATACACTAATAGTCTATATCAGTGATGGCAAACCCTTTTCGGCTCGGGTGCCAAAAGGGTGCGTGCGAGCACAATGGCTTGTGGGTGGGTGTGCCCACACCCACAGTGCAATGCCCTCCCCCACACATGCAACATAACCCCTACACATGTGCACGACCTCACTGAAAACTCTGGACTGGTAGGCCAGTTGGGCCGTTTTTCGTTGTCCCCAGGAGGTTTTTCTGAACCCTCGGAGAGTCAAAACGGACGAAAATCAGCTGACTAGCACGCAAATGCATGCTGGAGCTGACATAAGGCAACGCCTTGCGTGCCCTCAGATATGGCTCCACGTGCCACCTGTGGCAACCGCGCCATAGGTTCGCCATCACTGGTGTATATATTTGTCTCTTTCTTATCTGCAAAGGGGCAAGAAAAGTGTACTGCTTGCATGCGTGAATGCACGCACGCACATTATATAATATAATATAATAATAATAATATTATTATTATTATTATTATTATTTATTTATTTAAATATGTTAAAGGGTTAAATAAGGTCCAGGAGGGAAGTGTTTTTAATAGGAAAGTGAACACAAGAACAAGGGGACACAATCTGAAGTTAGTTGGGGGAAAGATCAAAGGCAACATGAGAAAATATTATTTTACTGAAAGAGTAGTAGATCCTTGGAACAAACTTCCAGCAGACGTGGTTGATAAATCCACAGTAACTGAATTTAAACATGCCTGGGATAAACATATATCCATTGTAAGATAAAATACAGAAAATAGTATAAGGGCAGACTAGATGGACCATGAGGTCTTTTTCTGCCATCAGTCTTCTATGTTTCTAATTTATTAGATTTGTATGCCGCCCCTCTCCGAAGACTCAGAGTACCCCTCCTTTCCTCTCTCTCTCATTAATTTGTTAGCCATAATCTATCACAATCCTCATTTTAAATGGGCTAGCATTCCTGAAAAACAGCTATCATTAAAAATATTCAAGAAAAAGTTTACTTGCTGTCATTTACCTGTTTGGTTCGTGGGTTAATACAATAACGAGTGAAGTATTTCCCCAAAAAGAAACCTTCTGATTTAAAGACTGATCCATCACCAGGATAAATTTCTATGCTTCTACATCCAAGAGATAACCTAATAAAAAATATAGTTTATTAGCTCCACTACATTTTAATTATCTCAATAGGCCTATACAATTTATACATGGTATGTTTGTGTGTGTGCTTTAATAAGGTTTTTTTTAGTTATTTTAAATATTAGATTTGTTATATGCTGTTTTTATTATTGTTGTTAGCTGCCCCAAGTCTACGGAGAGGGGCAGCATACAAATCAAATCAAATCAAATCAAAAAATAAATAATAAACAAACAAACAAATAAATAGGCTACATAGATTAATTGTAGACAAATCCAGATCAGATTCTGGAAGGAGGCTAATAGAACCTCATAGGATTTTAAAAAAACCCAATCATAATCTATTGATCCACAGAAGAATTATAACCTGTAATTAAATATTGAAATTAAGGAAATATCAAAAGGTTAAACAAGTTTTCCTATTCTCCTGAACAATTAATTAATTAAAAGCATTACAAAAAACTAGGGTTAAAGAATAGGAAAAATTTATGCTAAATGCTTTCAACCAGTGGCCCCCAACCTTTTGAGCACTGGGTTCTGTGGAGAGAGGTTTTTCTTGGCCCAGATGGGACATGCTTTCATGTGCTGCCTGCATCATGTGGATGGAACTTCATTTGTTTGTGCAGCTCAGTTTTGGCATGCTGTGGCCTGATGCTCAGGGGTGGGTTAATAGAAACATAGAAACATAAAAGACTGACGGCAGAAAAAGACCTCATGATTCATCTAGTCTGCCCTTATACTATTTTCTGTATTTTACCTTAGGATGGATCTATGTTTATCCCAGGCATGTTTAAATTCAGTTACTGTGGATTTACCAACCATGTCTGCTGGAAGTTTGTTCCAAGGATCTACTACTCTTTCAGTAAAATAATATTTTCTCATGTTGCTTTTGATCTTTCCTCCAACTAATTTCAGATTGTGTCCCCTTGTTCTTGTGTTCACTTCCCTATTAAAAACACTTCCCTCCTGGACCTTATTTAACCCTTTAACATATTTAAATGTTTCGATCATGTCCTCCCCTTTCCCTTCTGTCCTCCAGACTATACAGATTGAGTTCATTAAGTCTTTCCTGATAAGTTTTATGCTTAAGACCTTCCACCATTCTTGAGCATAAAACGCATCAGGAAAGACTCAATGAACTCAATCTGTATAGTCTGGAGGACAGAAGGGAAAGGGGGGACATGATCGAAACATTTAAACATGTTAAAAGGTTAAATAAGGTCCAGGGTTCCACTTATCTTCGCCACTGGTTCGCATCACGACATTTTGTATGTGCCCCTTCGTGCAATTCTACTTTTGTGCATGCTCAGTAGCTATAATAACCCCCCAAAACAGCTGAGAAACTGACCAGCTGTGCTTCAGGAGAAGGAATAAAGGTAAGTAGAAACCCGGGGGTGGGTGGGAGGGACCATTTTCAAGCAGCAACAGAGGAAAAATCTTCCAAACAGTAAAAAATTCGGACCCCCCCCCCCCCCAAAAAAAAAAAAAGAGTTGGTGGCGCCCATAGAGACACCAACCGAACCGGATCCGTGACGCCACCATGAAATCACCAGCGGATCGCTACCGGTTTGGCCGATCCAGTCTGAAGCGATAGGCACCCACCCCTGCTGATGCTGGTCCACGGATGGGGGATGGGGACCCATGTTTTATAAACCATGAGATCTTAATTTGTGATGAAGCTGAAGGAAGGAGGGAGCAGGTATGTTCGAGCAGAGGGAAAAGGAGGGAAGGAGGATATGCCATGTTGGAAAGCCTGAGGTGTTTGCATGTGGGATGTGTTACCAGAACAACTTGTGACCTTCTCTGCTGACTTCCCCATTAGCTTTGCTTGTGGGAAGCCAGTAGAGCAGGTTGAAATTTTATTTTATTTATTTATTTATTCAATTTTTATGCTGCCCTTCTCCTTAGACTCAGGGCGGCTTACAACATGTTAGCAATAGCACTTTTTAACAGAGCCAGCATATTGCCCTCACAATCCGGGTCCTCATTTTACCCACCTCGGAAGGATGGAAGGCTGAGTCAATCTTGAGCCGGTGATGAGATTTGAACCGCTGACCTTCAGATCTACAGTCAGCTTCAGTGGCCTGCAGTACAGCACCTACCTGCTGCGCCACCCCGGCTCATCAATTAATTAAGTAAGAATACAGATTTATTAGTCTTTACAACTCCTTCCATGAACACACATACACATACCTGTAAGTAATACCCTTGCTCCAAAGTATTTTGATAGGCTGTGAATATGAGTGATTCCCATCCTCCTCCTGGTTTTGTTCAAAAATATCAGTAAAGGTCCATCTGTGGATCAAATCAATAATGTTTTTAAAAACTATTATATTAGACATACATAAGTGGTACTTATACAGTGTTGACAAGGCATTATGAAAGCTGTAATGTTTAGAGATGACTTAAATTTTCAAAGATAGAAAATGTAAATAGAAGAGTATTAATTATGATTTGAATGTCTGATGTTAATAAGCATAATAATATTATGCCGCATACTTCCCAGAGACCAATAAGATCTCACAGGTTGGCTTTTTCCAGATTTATTTATTTATTATTTATTTATTAGATTTGTATGCTGCCCCTCTCCGAAGACTCGGGGTGGCTCACAACAATAAAAACAATATTATAGCAAAACAAATCTAATATTAAAAGAAGCATATAAAACCCTATCACATATTTAAAATCCAAACAGCACATTCATACCAAACATGAAACAAAATATAAAGAAGCCTGGGGGAAAGGTGTCTCAACTCCCCCATTCCTGGCGGTATAAATGAGTCTTGAGTAATTTACGAAAGACAAGGAGGGTGGGGGCAGTTCTAATTTCCGGGGGAAGTTGATTCCAGAGGGCCGGGGCCGCCACAGAGAAGGCTCTTCCCCTGGGGCCCGCCAAACGACATTGTTTAGTCGACGGGACCCGGAGAAGGCCAACTCTGTGGGACCTTATCGGCCGCTGGGATTCGTGCGGCAGATCCCGTCAACTAAGCAATGCAGGTTGGTGGGATGACAGGGGAGGGCCTTCTCTGTGGCTACTCTGGCCCTATGGAATTAAGTACCGGCAGGCCTGGGGGCCGTGAATAATTACATCTGTCATGGCTGAATTGTGTACAGTATGTGTGGTATGCATGTGTGTTGATTGGACTGTTTGCTTTGTGGGTTTTTATATTGGGGTTTTATAGTTTAAATATTTAATATTTGACTTCTTTTTATTATTTTACTGTATTTTTTATATTGCTGTAAGCCACCCCGAGTCCCATTGGGATTGGGTGACATTGAAGTTGAATAAACAAACAAACAAAACCAGCCTGCTTTCCATTGAGGACCTGTATACTGCACAAGCCAGAGCGAGGTTGAGAAAATATCTAGACCCCTCATATCCTGGACAGAAACTGTTTTAATTGTTCCCCTCAGAATGCTGCTACAGGGCATTGCATGCCAAAACTAGACATAAAGATAGTTTTTGCCTATGCCATCACTTTGCTAAATGTACAGGGTGCGTTCCAAAAGTAATGCAATTTTTTAAAAAGTAATTTATTGCACAAACACTTAAAATTCTTCAAAGTACTGTCCTTGGGCCTCTACACATTTTTTCCAGCGACTCTGCCATGACCGGTACGCGCCCTGGAAGGGGTTTTCGGGGACATCTCGCAAGGTCTTTGTCACAGCTAATTGATCTCTTCTATGGACAAAAAACGGGTTCCTTTCAGGGCTGGGAACAAAAAGAAGTCTGCTGGGGCAACGTCAGGACTATAGGGGGTGGGGGGTGGGCAGCGTTGGCACCTGTTGTTTGGTCAGGAACTCGCGGACTCGTAGTGCGTTTTGGCAAGGCGCGTTTTTCGTCCATGGAAGAGATCCAATAGGATGTGTTATTTGAGTGTTCCCTTTATTTTTTTGAGCAGTATATTTTTACAATCCGATAATCAGGCGTTTACAATGGGGGTGTCCCTCTGACCTTCCTGCCAATCAGCTTAAAGCTCTGTTGGGAGAATTGGCACTAGACTTATGATTGGGGGTCACCACAACATAAGGGGTCGTTGCATTAGAAAAGTTGAGAACCACTGTTTGGTATGGATGTTGAACGGGTCCAAAGACGGGCTACAAGAATGGTGGGAGGTCTTAAGCATAAAACGTATCAGGAAAGACTTAATGAACTCAATCTGTATAGTTTGGAGGACAGAAGGAAAAAGGGGGAAATGATCGAAACATTTAAATATGTTAAAGGGTTAAGTAAGATTCAGGAGGGAAGTGTTTTTAATAGGAAAGTGAACACAAGAACAAGGGGACACAATCTGAAGTTAGTTGGGGGAAAGATCAGAAGCAACGTGAGAAAATATTATTTCACTGAAAGAGTAGTAGATCCTTGGAACAAACTTCCAGCAGACATGGTTGGTAAATCCACAGTAACTGAATGTAAACATGCCTGGGATAAACATATATCCATTGTAAGATAAAATACAGGAAATAGTATAAGGGCAGACTAGATGGACCATGAGGTCTTTTTCTGCCGTCAGACATCCATGTTTCTATGTTACTATGATTTAAAACAGATTTTTAGCTATTTTAGAAAGTAATTTTTAAAAATATGGAAATAAAGGATACAGACATTTTAATGTATAAAACTGGTTTACCTATGTAGAAATGGAGCATGACAACTGAGAGGCAACGCCGAAGGTAGACAAGTAACTGTGTCAGCCATTCTGTTTTCATTAGCATCATCCAGGCTTATGTTATCTTCTTCATTCTTTCCTTTATGAGTGCCAATTTCATTTCCACTATGTGACTGATGAATTCTTAATGCTAATGACAAAGGGTACTTCCATTCTTCAGGGCAGGATGACACCGATGTATGCTGCATTACCCTACAATATTCAAATAAACTCTTCTGGGAAGACTGAGATATCTTATCTTCTTCTTGCACAGTCCTTGAATTGTTCTCTTGTGCACGATTTTCTCTAACCGCATTGTCCTTCGTTTTTGTTCCCAGTGGCCTTGAACCCATTTTAAAGCCAGAGCTTTGGCTGGAACTTTCGTAACTTGCTTGGGTTGACTTACAGGAGCTCCTCTTTGAAAACGATGACGGCCCCTCGCTTACTTTGCATAAAAACTCCACCGTAAATTCTTGCTGAAGCTCTGGTAAACAAAGGGAAGCGTGTCCATCTAAAGACGTGACTTTCACGTTGCCATTCAGCGGACACATTTCCTGATTAGCCATATGAAGGTCAGGCCATTTGGCTTCAGTGACATCAGTGAAAATAACCTGCAGGAAGAGATTGAGTTTTAAAGTTCTGATAGCTTATACCAGTGATGACAAACCTTTTTAAAATAATAATAATAATAATAATAATAATAATAATAATAATAATAATAATAATAATTTATTGGATTTGTATGCCGCCCCTCTCCGTAGACTCGGGGCGGCTAACAACAATGATAAAAACAGCATGTCACAATCCAATAATAAAACAACTAAAAACCCTTATTATACAACCAAACATGCACACAGACATACCATGCATAACTTGTAATGGCCTAGGGGGAAGGAATATCTCAACTCCCCCATACCTGGTGGTATAAATGAGTCTTGAGTAGTTTACGAAAGACAGGGAGGGTGGGGGCAATTCTAATCTCCAGGGGGAGTTGGTTCCAGAGGGCCGGGGCCGCCACAGAGAAGGCTCTTCCCCTGGAGCCCGCCAAACGACATTGTTTAGTCGACGGGACCCAGAGAAGGCAACTCTGTGGGACCTTATCGGTCGCTGGGATTCGTGCGGTAGCAGGCGGTTCCAGAGCCTCTGTGCGAGTCAAAAAAAAGCTGGCCAGCATACATACGCACATTGGAGCAGAGCTAGGGCAAGGGCTCGGGTGTCAGCGGATATGGTTTCATGTGCAAACTATGGCACCCATTCCATAGGTTCGCCATCACTGGCTTAGACTTTCCCAAAGTCCTGCCAACTGCAGATCCAAAGAGAAGACAAAGAAAGGCTTGTATTTCTCTATTCATATCTTGGTAGGTAACAGGAAAGAATATACAGTATTTAGATTAATTTGGCGTATTCCATTTGTCCGTCCATAACCCTGGGGAGGAAGTTATTGACCGCCCTTGAAGAGGGTCCGCAACTTGGGCGTCCTCCTCGATCCATAGCTAACATTAGAGCACCATCTTTCAACTGTGGCGAGGAGGGCATTTGCCCAGGTTCACCTGGTGCACCAGTTGCGACTCTGTTTGGACAGGGAGTCATTGCTCACAGTCGCTCATGCCCTCATCACCTCAAGGTTCGACTACTGCAAAGCTCTCTACATGGGGCTACCTTTGAAGAGTGTTCTGAAACTTCAGACCGTGCAGAATGCGGCTGTGGGGCTTTCTAGATTTGCCCAAGTCTCGTCAATACTCCGCGACCTACACTGGCTGCCAATTAGTTTCCGGTCACAATTCAAAGTGTTGGTAATAACCTAAAAAGCCCTACACGGCATCGGACCAGAATACCTTTGGAACCGTCTTCTGCTGCACGAATCCCAGCGAACCGATTAGGTCCCTCAGAGTTGGTCTTCTCTGGGTCCCGTTGACTAAACAATGTCGTCTGGCAGGCCGCAGGGGAAGAGCCTTCTCTGTGGCGGCCCCAGCCCTCTGGAATCAACTCCCCCCAGAGATCAGAAATGCCCCCACCCTCCTTGCCTTTCGTAAGCTATTGAAGACCCACCTATGTCGTCAGGCATGGGGAAATTAAAATACCCCTGGCCTTATATTGTTTATGTATGGTATGATTGTGTTGCATGGTTTTAATAATAGGTTTTTAGATGTCTTTTAATATATTGGATTTGTCACATTGCTGTTTTTGTTGTGAGCTGCTCTGAGTCTCCGGAGAGGAGCGGCATACAAATCCAGTAAGTAAGTAAGTAAGTAAGTAAGTAAGTAAGTAAGTAAGTAAGTAAGTAAGTAAGTAAGTAAGTAAGTAAGTAAGTAAGTAAGTAAGTAAATAAAAATAAAATAAAATAAATAAATAAATAATAATTTTTTTGAATTGAGGAATGGAAAAGGGCAGGGGATCATATCTAACTGCACCTATTCTGGTGTAATGCAATTTTCATCACAACTCTTTCTGTTTTACTGCTACCAGTTACCAAGATGGTATACAGGTGTAATGGGAATCTCAAAGTCACAGCTTCGTTCAACATTCTGAGTTTGATTTTAGAGAAATTCACCATCCTATGGAACTTGGAATGCTATCTCAGGAGACATAGGATTGTAGATATAAAACAAATACAGTGTAAGTAAGTGGAACAGAATAGATAATGGAACTAAGGGATGTAGCTTGTAGACAATACAGCTTATCCAAAGATAATTTCCAGGAATTTTCAAGGATTATTATGGATAACAAAAAGATGGTAATATTACAAAATTATTTTTTATATAATTTAGGAGGCATTTGTGATAAGGGACTTAAACCTGATACATTTCTTCTAGCTGCAGTAAGATGATAGCAGACCTTCAATACAGGAATTAGAATTCAATTAGAAAACCAATGCCACATAAGCCAATGTGACATTTATTACAGAGTTTAGAGTAACAGAATCTTGAAAGTGCTTCTTCCCTCCTTTCTTTTATCTCTGGGTGAACTAGGAAGGCATTTGACTCAGACATGTTACATTCTTGCCTTGTTCCTATTTTGGTTAGCTATGGCCCTGCTCCTGCCCCAAGGACTATGGGTGTGGGGGAGACATCCACATGCTGCAGGCTTGTTTTGCCCCCAGTGAAGGCTCCTCTGACCAAGAAGACATGAGTGACAGGGAGGAGGAGAGTGTGGCAGACAGCTCAGAAGGAGGTCAATTATCTAGCTCCTCCTTGGATTCAGAACAAGAGTTAATGATACAGCCACGCATGCGGAGAGTGATGCATAGGCAACAACAACTGAGAGATTATTATCAAAGAAAATGAGGCCACCTGTGGTTGGGTGGGGCTGTGGTAATTAGTGAGGCTGCTATAAATAGCAGCCTGTGGGTTTGGCCATTGTGGAGGATTATCTGATTGTTGTGTTTCATGACTGCTTTACTGATTTTGACTTTTTGTGTGCTGATTTTTCCCTGCTTTGAAACTAAACCAGAGCAAAGTGTGTGTCACTTTGTGAAAGAAGAAGGACTGTGAATTGCCTCACAGCTGCAAGATACGTATCACAGAACTGATAAGGGACTTGTACAAATTACCAGTTTGTTTGGAGACGAGTACTCTTTGCTATACCAAAAGAGGGCTTGGTTTAAGTGAGTTTTCATTATAAAGAACATTGTTTTGAATTTTCAAATGTGTGTGTGTCTTATATTTGTACCTGTGAATTTTTGGGAGGAGTGTACCAGAGAGCCCGACAGAACAGTTCCCAGACTTTTTTATTTGACCATGGCCTTGATAGCAACTCTTCTTATCCCTCAAGGCCCGTCCCTCTACATATAAAAATAATTCTTAATAGGGATACAGCAGAGATTTTTAAATATGGAAAATAGGAAATGGATTTGTTTTCTTGATGTACCGTAATTATTTATAAGGAAAAATATATAAATCAGATTCTAATTATGGGAATGTACACATTTCAGGATCTAGCAACATCTTAAAATAAAATAAAAATCATATTTTATCAAATATGGTTAAGAACAAATAGAAGTGCTTCATTGTGGATTTTAGGATCACAATGCCAATCAAAGCATATTTCCCAAAGCGATTGAATGCAATACTCAAGCCCGATCTGGTCAATTGGAAAGTCACCATTGGATTAAGAACATTGAACAAATCCCAACACAAACATCAAGCATGATTTGAGGAAATTGACTGTAGAGCAATAGATGTAGAGCAAGACCTTGACCCACCTAGGATTATGGATTTATTAGCAATAAACTGACTGAAAAAGTAACTGCATGAGGAAAGTGTGTTGTGTAAACACAGATAATGTGTACTATTTTTTAAAATTTGTACTTGCCAATGAATCAGTAAAATTATATGTTATCTAATAATCCAAATATTAACCAATTAAATATTTCATTGGAATCCATGTTTGTTTCCAAACATATACTCAAAACTTACATTTTTCCTCTCTGGAGGTATAATGTCTGAAGATAAATAGGGTCGCTCAGAGTATTGATTTCGAAAATCTATTGCCCGCAAGAGTTGTTCCTTAAAAAAAAAAAAAGAAATAAAGAAAATTTAATTTTATATATTGGCAAAACCACTTAATTCTTACTACTTAGCATTATTGCTATACAAAAAGCTATTTTAAAATGTCATCCAGCATGATTTCTAATTGTAAAAGAATATTTTAACTTATAATGGAAAGTAAGCAAAATCCATCTACTCAATCTTCTCGCAGGTAATTTACTGGAAGCCAGGTCTATATCACGCAAAGCTAAAACTGCACCCGCCCGCCCGGTACGTAATTCATTTTCTGGGCATGCCCAGAAGCCAAATCTCATACGAGGACGCACGGGTGCGAGATTCCCGGGTTTTTTTTTCACTTCTGTGCATGTACAGAAGCAAAAAGGCTCAGAAATAGGCCAAGGTAAGTGACCGCCGCCATTCCCCCCGCTACTCATTTGGGCACATAGCCCATCCCTGCTTATATACCACTTCAAAGGGCTTTACAGCCCTCTCTAAGCGGTTTACAGAGAGTAAGCATATTGCCTCCTAACAATCTGGGTCCTCATTTTATGGACTTTGGAAGGCTGAGTCAACCTTGACCCTACTGAGATTCGATCTGCCAAACTGCTGGCAGCCGGTGATCAACAGAAGTAGCTTATAGTAATGCACTCTAACCACTGCACTACCACTTTTTATTTATTTATTTATTTATTTGTTTGTTTGTTTGTTTATTGTTAGAGTTGAAAGGGACCATGCAGGTCATCAAGTCCAACCCCCTGCCTGAGCAGGAATCCTAAAGCACCCCAGCCAAGTGGCAGTCCAATCTCCTCTTGAAAGTGTCCAGAGTTGGGGAGTTCACAACCTCCGCAGGCAGGTTGTTCCACTGGTTGATCGCTCTGACTGTCAGGAAGTTCTTCCTTACTTCTAGGTTGAATCTCTCCTTGGTCAGCTTCCAACCATTGTTCCTCGTCCGGCCCTCTGGTGCTCTGGAGAATAGAGTAACCCCCTCCTCTCTGTGGCAACCCCTCGTATACCTGTATACAGCTATCATGTCCCCTCTGGCCCTCCTTTTCTCTAGGCTATCCATGCCCAGTTCCCGCAATCTCTCTTTGTAGGTCTTGGTTTCAAGTCCCCTAATCATTTTGGTTGCTCTTTTCTGCAACTTCTCCAGAGTTTCAATGTCTCTTTTGAAGTTTGGTGACCAGAACTGGATGCAGTACTCCAGATGTGGTCTGACCAGGGCGTAGTAGAGTGGTATTAATACTTCCCTGGTCTTGGAGTGTATCTCCCCTTATATAATAAACACTGGGATTGATTAAAGAAAGAATTGGGTTAAATGGAGCCTTAGTCTTCTGATAACTCAGTGATGAATTGGTCCTCTTTGCTGACCTTTCAGCATTGCCAAATTTTTGCTCAGCCCTTTTCTTTTGAGTTTAAGCAAAGATATTCTACTGCAATCCTGTTATCCCAAAGAAGGACGTCATTTTCTTCTGCTTAGGGAAAGAAGATTTTGTTTACCCGATAGAGGCTAATGGCAAATGGTGTCCTCTGACGAAGTCTTTCTGGTGGCTGTATTGGGTGAGCCGAGGGAGGAATGGCCTTTTCAAATAAGAACTCTGATCCACACGGAGAAAGGAGCAATCTGGAACCATCTGCATAGTGGACTTCCACTGAATTATCTTCATAAAAGATCATGAGGCTTTCCGACCCCATCACAACAACAACAAACACATGAAAAGTGTTTTTACAAAGTGAATCTGTGAAAGGAATCACAACAGATTATTTAGCATGTAGGTGTAGATAAGGAACAGTACAAATACAGTATCAGTAATATTACAGACAGACAGCCTTCCCTTATCGACTATATGTTCAAAGTTACAGTGGTGTAGAAAAAAAAGTGATTTATGACCAATCCTTAAAGGTTTTAGTCACCGCAGCACCCACTTGATCACGTAATCGCAATTTGGGTACTTTGCAATAGGTCTGCATTTAGTCGCAGTGTTCTGCGATCCCTATTTGCAACTTGCTCAGCTGGCTTCTCACAATCAAACTCAATGGGAAACTAGCAGAAAATTGTGGTCATGTGATATTGCACTTAATAACCGTGGTGATTCACTGTTATATCTATATATTTCAATCTGTCTATCTATCTGTCTATCTATCTATCCTCTCACACACACACATACACACACTCTATCTATCTATCATAGATTTTCACGGGTATATGTAATATTTTGAGTGCCTATGTGACGTTTAGGCGAAATCACATTCGCCATCATCAGGCTGAAGTTGTTAGCTTCATGCTGCTTTGAATATATGACTATATATATAACTATGTAATATATGTATGTATATATATATATATATATTGTTATATTATATAGCTATTTTATATTATATATTATAATATATTATAATACTATATTATAATTATATTATATTGTTATATATTGAATATATAACTATATTCAAAGCAGCCTGAAGCTAACAACTTCAGCCTGATGATGGCGAATGTGATTTCGCCGAAACGTCACATAGGTACTCAAAACCTGAACTCAGAACAATCTACACACACACACACACATATATGTGTGTGTGTGTGATATAGATATAACAATCTGTGTGTATGTGTGTGAGAGAGGAGATATATATTTATATGTATATATATAAACACACAGATTGTTATATCTACTGTATATCATCTATCTATCTATCTATCTATCTATCTATCTATCTATCTATCTGTCTACCTACCTACCTGTCTATTCATCTATCTACTGTATCTATCTAATCTATCTATCTATCCATCCATATGCTGCCCAACCCTCAAAGGACTCTAGCAGCTGTGACATCACATTGTGATCAAAGAATAATCATTTATTAAAATTACATGCAACACAAATCTAAACGAGTGGGGGGTGGGGGCTTACAACAAAGATATTATACGATTTTTTAAAGGCAAGCGGTATGAGCCCAGGCGTGCTTAAAACCTCCAAAACAAAAGGGTGCAAAGATTTTCAGGGAGAAATCTTAATCTTACATCTTTACCAGCTGGAAGTTCGTTTGCCTGGACCCTCTCGCGCAACACGTTCAGACGACACCGGAGAAGACAGAAATAACTAAAACTGAGTTAACTGTTTGCTCACACACAATATATATACTGTATATATATTTCTTCTCCAGCAACCCGCCGAGACGAGAGCCTTCAACTCCTGGTCCCACTCGGCTGCGGGAAGCAACGCAGCGCCAGTTAAATCTTCCCCAGGAAAACCCAGGCTAGACAACGTACCTGCGTTTCGGGCAAAATTACTAAAATCCTTTTTTTTCGGTGTGCGAGGAAGCCGGGAAACCAACCCAAAGAGCGCGGGGGCAAAAGACTCAGTGGGCGGCGCTAAAGAGGAGGAGGTCGGGATTCAAACGGACTAAACGCGCCTCTTTTGGGAAGGCGGAGCTTGGGAGGGAGCCGGAAGAGGAGTGTTTGTTCGGATTTGCGACGGCTTTGGCCTTTCTCTGACTTACCAGTTTCTTTGAAAGGTAGGTCCTTCTCACAATATATCACGAGAGAATGGAAGAAAAGATATAGGTATAAAAACATAAACACCACGCACACATATATATGTTATTTATGTTTTTACAAGGCAGAAGCCCCATGATCAAATCCCAGTAAGGGTATGGCTAGCTGATGAGGCCAGAACAAGGCCGAAATAGCGCTATCCTAGTCTCTCTTAATTTTAAATATTTAGCAAAAATATGTGAGATATATATATATATATATATATATATATATATATATATATATATATATATATATGTTTTCGTAAATTTCGTAAATATATATATGTGTGTGTGTGTGTGTGTGTGTGTGTACACATCCTGGACACAAATTGTTTCAAATCCTACCCTCAAAAACATTGCTACAGAGCACTGCACACCAAGACAACTAGGCACAAGAATAGTTTTTTCTCCGAACACCATCACTCTACTAAACAAATAATTCCCTCAACACTGTCAGACTTTTTACTAAATCTGCACTTCTATTTCTACGAGTTTTTCTCATAATTCCTATCCTTTTCCTCCCACTTAGGACTGTATGACTGCAACTTGTTGCTTGTATCCTAAGATTTTTATTAATATTGATTGTTTCTTCATTGCTTATTTGACCCCTATGACAATCATTAAGTGTTGTACCACATGATTCTTGACAAATGTATCTTTTTCTTTTATGTACACTGAGAGCATATGCACCAAGACAAATTCCTTGGGTCCAATCACACTTGGCCTATTCTATTCTATTCTATTCTATATCTTTCCTATATTGTATTCCTCTATCTTTACCAATTAGGTCCCACAGAGTTGGCCTTCTCTGGGTCCTGTCAACTAGTCCAACCTGCCCTCCCCAAGCGGGAGTACTCCCTACACCTTTTCGGACAAATGGCAGTCCAATTTCCTTTTGAAAGTCTCAATTGTTGGAGCTCTCACAACCTCTGAAGGCAAGCTGTTCCACTGGTTGATCGCTCTCACTATCAGAAATTTTCTCTTTATTTTCAGGTTGAATCTCTCCTTGGTCAGTTTCCATCCATTATTCCTTGTCTGACTTTCTGCTGCCTTGGAAAATAGTTTGACCCTCTCCTCTCTGTGGCAGCCCCTCAAGTATTGGAAGACTGCTATCATATCTCCCCTGGTCCTTCTATTGGACTAACCATGCCCAGTTCCATTTTTCATGTGTTTTAGTCTCCAGTCCCATAATCATCCTGGTTGCTCTCCTCTGCACTTTCTCAAAAGTCTCTACGTCTGTTTTGTAGCGTGACCAAAACTGGATGCAGTACTCTAGGTGTGGTCTGTCTTAAGGCAGTGCTTTTCAATTATTTTCTGTTAGGCGCCCCCAGGAATTAAACATTTCACGCCAATCAATGTTCCCTCTAATTTTTTTTCAGTGTGGGCGGAAAAGTATAGTGTCTGAGCGACAGTCCCTTTGGGACTGGGCGGCATAGAAGTATAAATAAATAAAGAAAGAAAGAAAACAAAATCTATTATTACTATCTTCTCTTTTTCCATCCCTGTCTCCTCCCCCCCTTGTGTGTGTGTGTGTGTGAACTCTTGAACCATTTCCAATAACAGGTGAGCTATTGGAAATGGTTCAAGAGTTCACACACACACACAAACGGCTGGGTTTTTTTCCTCTGTTATTATTTGGGTGCTCTTTACCATAGGCTTTAAATCAAGAGTCATTTCTCTCTCTTTCTCTCTCCCCCTCTTTCTCTTTTTCTCACTTTCTCTCTCATTTTCTTTCTCTCTTTCTATTGCTTTCTTTCTCTCTCTTTTTTTCTATCTCTCTTGCTTTCTTTCTCTTTTCTCTCTTGCTATCTCTCTCTCTCTCTTACTTTCTCTCTCCCCCCTCTCTCTCTTTCTCTGTCAGCAAGGGGGCTGCGAGAGCGCTTTCTCCGAGCGCTTCGGGAACGCCTGCCCTGCCTCTACTGCAGCCCCCTTGCTGAAAGCTCTGGACGAAAGCGCTCCCAGCAAAGGGGCTGCGAGAGGGAGAGGGCGGGCATTCCCCAAGTGCACGGAGAAAACCCTCTCTCACAGCCCACTGTCTGGGAGTGCTTTCATCCAGAGGAGAAGCCGCAGCCGCCACAGCTGCCACAGCCGCGGGAGAAGTTGCGCCCCAAGGCAGGAGGCGTCGGAGGAGAGGGGGCGGATCAGGCAGGCAGGGGGCAGGGCCGAGAGGCCAGGGGCGTGAGGGGGCCGGAGGCACCGTGGGGAGGCAGGAGCGGCTGCGGCTCCCTTTCCTCCTACTGCCGGCACCTTCCCGCCCCCCCCCCCGTGGGCTGGCAGGGGAATGGGGAGCGCGCGCCCGTGGAAAAGGGTGCGGGGGGGTATTTTGGGGCACGCGCGCAGCTTACAGGAAACGGTGCCATCCCAACTTTCTGCTGATGTGCATCTCACGGCCCATCCTGCCTGACCTGCCACCCCAAAATTGTGCCCCACCATGAGATACGAATCCTACCATACCGGTACCTCCATCGCGTTCCTTGGCGTTGTGTCCAGGGCAGCCTGTTCTAAAAGAAAACATCTCACAAGTTTGAGAAGTTTGATTGAACTTGCAAGATGTTTTCTTTTAGAACAGGCTGACTAGGACACAATGCCGACAAACGCAATGGAGGTACTGGTACAAGTGTCAGGTAGGATGTGCTTCCTACTCCCTACAGCAAAAAAAAAAAACAAAAACCATTCCCTGGGGTTATACGCCCCTGGCATTGCTCTGCCCTTCCCCCGGGGGGGGGGGGGTGACACCCCAGTATTTGAGAAGCACTCGTCTAAGGCTTTATAAAGTGGTATTAGTACCTTCCTAGACCTAGATTGTATCTATTAATGCAGTTTAGGATTGTATTGGCTTTTTTGGCTACAGCTGCATACTGCTGGTTCATATTTTTAACTGGTTGCCTACTAAGACTCCAAGATCTCTCTCACACAGTCACTGCTATTGAGTGTGGTTTCACCCAATTTGTATGTATATTTTTGGTTTTTCTTACCTAAGTATAGGACTTTACTTGTCTCTGCATTGAATTTAATTTTATTAGATAGGACTCAGTGTTCATGTCCTCTGGGGTATTAGCTATTCCTGCAAGCTTAGTATCATTTGCAAATTTAGCTAGTTCCCCTTCCATTCCCTCATCTAGGTCAGTTATGAAAACTTTATTATATCAAATCTGACACCAAGAACAGACTAACAGATGACCTGAGTGCTGCATGTGTTGCTCTCAAACTAAAAGTATGACCCAAGGTTAGACTAATTATCAGCATGCATACAAGAGCAAAAATTGTATTATTCAAAAGAATGCCAAATGCAAACTTTTACCTTTTAATAAAAAATTGTTTGTATCATTGAAAGCTGTTACTGTCCCCCCCCCGAGGTGGGTAAAATGAGGACCTGGATTGTGGGAGCAATATGCTGGCTCTGTTAAAAAGTGCTATTGCTAACCTGTTGTAAGATGCCCTGAGTCTAAGGAGAAGGGTGGCATAATAAACGAATAGAAACATAGAAGACTGACGGCAGAAAAAGACCTCATGGTCCATCTAGCCTGCCCTTATACTATTTCCTGTATTTTATCTTACAATGGATATGTGTTTATCCCAGGCATGTTTAAATTTGGTTACTGTGGATTTACCAACCACGTCTGCTGGAAGTTTGTTCCAAGGATCTACTACTCTTTCAGTAAAATAATATTTTCTCATGTTGCCTTTGATCTTTCCCCCAACTAACTTCAGATTGTGTCCCCTTGTTCTTGTGTTCACTTTCCTGTTAAATAAATAAATAAATAAAGACAAAATATGTTAATGTAAGAGTTGTTTTTTTCTAAACTAAAATCTCAGTATTTAGGTTGAATTGCCATGTTTGCACTTGCGATAAATATGTGGATTTTGGATTGCAGTTTGGGCATTTGGTCTCTAAATGTTTTGACATCACTGATCTAGGGCCACAGGTCCAATTGTTTATGCAGTAGTCACTGTTATTTCCTGTAGTCTCTGATGGACAATAAGTGAGACGTATCCAGTGTTTTTCCTTCTTATAAGCAAACTAGCCCCACAACTCATTGAAACTACCCCCCCCCTTAAACACTTGAGATTCCACCTCACAACATTTATTTCTTCTTGTCTTCCGTTATGTAATTTTTGTATTGTAAAACTTGGTACGTCCACAATGGCTGAGTTCAAATCACAGATTAAATGATGTCTCCAGTTAACTTTTTCAGATTGTGTAGTGTACAACCATACAGTCCTTAATATACTAACCAGTTCACACCACACACCTAGATGAGATGATGGTGGCTGGTTTGAAGTATGTCATCTAAATACTGGTCCTTGCAGAGGATTTAGTATTTTGTACTGTTGGAACTAAAACACAATCATACAGGGACAGATCCATGTGGTTCTCAGTCTTTCAATTTTAAAAAAACAACGCTATGTCCTGAGGATGAAGAGTCTGGAGCCCTGAAAAGCAGGAGCAATGTTTTGTGAGCTTGATTTTGAAGAGGGTGAACAAGGTTGAATCCAGTGAATATTTCAGCAAGAAACTATCAAGGAATATACATTTCTAGGCAGGGGAGATTGCAATTGAAAAAAAACCCAACATCTTGCCAGAAGGCAGTGGGAATATACCGCCCCCCATAGATGCACGCACACACACTGTTGGTCAATACAGATATGTACATGTAGTCATCAGGCCTTAAATGAGACTGACAGCAACCATTAAGATATTACTCCTCAGCACAGAAGAAAACAAGGAAGATTTAATAATAAAAATGAAAGCACTAAAGTAAATAAAACGTATCCAACAACAACAGTTTATTTTAATTTTTTTTTGCAAAATATGGTGTTAACTAAAAGCTAAACAACCAGAAGATGTAATTTTATACTAACTCATTTAACAGACACAAATTGTACCAAGTTATAACGGTGCAATATTAAACAGCACTATTTACATACATATTTACAACTTATGTCTTTGTATAAGTTATTTAACCTACTGCTCAGGAAGTTCAACACATTTGGTGTTAGGAAACAAGATTCTAGGTAATATAAAACAGTGAATAATAATGTTTGAAGTATCCTGGATAAAATTTTAGAGAAGAAAAAAAACCATGATTTAAAGGGAAGACATAATGAGTAGACAAATATCTTTGTAAACAATTTACTTGTTAAATGTGATGCAAACTAAAAAGAGACACAAGGGCTTTCCTTTTAGTATGCATTTCAAAGACAAATATTATGAGTTTTGAACTAAAAAAACAGCTTCTTTAAAATTTCAAAGTGAAAATCAACAGAAATGGCTGAATTCAGACATTATACATTGAAACCTCAAAAATAGCAAGCCCTCATCTTAGAGTCCAATATTGCTGGTATAAAAATCTAATTATCCTCTGCAAACATGGACAAAGGTCAGAGTCAGAATTTCTAGGCTGCTATCTGTGGATCAAGATTTAGAAAGCATCCTAAATCATGATTTTGTGGGGATTTTGCAATCTTCTTTACCTGATGAACCAGATATTTTTAAATAATCATGATTTTGAAGTAATCATGATTAGCATTAATCATTGTTTTGTCAACACATGCCTGATAATAAATAATGGCTAAAGCAAAAAGTGTTAATATGAAAATGGGTAAAGGAATAAACATGACACATTTCTAGTAATCTAAAACCATACTAAAAGATGACCAATATGACATCTAAAACTCAATAATAATGTTGAAGACAGCTTTGATGAACTGAAATATCAATTGACAATGTAGCTGTTTGAAAATTCAATTTTTGTGTACATCTCCAAATTCTCCTTGGGTGGTTACAATTTTCATGATTTGTAAAATATTGAGTAAATAATATGGCAACTTCATGAGCCTAAAAATGTAAGATGAATGCTACAAGGAAAGAATGTACAAATCCATTCCAAAAGCAAGTCAAAATGCATTGCGATTGAAAGGATTTTACTTCAGAAGTGTGAATTTTTAGTTCAATTCAATTTTTCAATTCAATTTATTAGATTTGTATGCTGTCCCTCTCCGAAAACTCGGGGCGGCTCACAGAATACTACAAATTTAATCTAAATTGAACTTTTAATGTGATGCGCCAAATAAATTTGTTACCGCAAAAACACTGCTTATTTAACTGTACATAAAATAAACTATGATATTTACATATTATTCAAGATAAAGAATTTCACTTTACAATTGCTTCTTTTTGGCAGTCTGTTTAACAAGAGGGAAATTGCATATTTGGAAAAACTTAATTTCCTTTGATATGGATTAAAGGATTTTCCATTTGTTTACTTATTGTCCATTCTATGCTTTTTTTTCAAAAAACCAACAATATTTATGTAAAACTTATTGTTTCCTCTTGCGTTCAGATTCTAAGCAAAATTTTTCATACGCTTCTTCAATTTCTGGATCCATCTCATCATCTTTTTCGTCATCATCATCAAAATATCTGCAATAAAATTCATGTTAAATACACATTTTTCAAAATTCAAATGTTAAAAACATTAATAAAAAGAAGATAAATACCAGTATTAATGTTATTATTCTATATTGTATAAGGTGAACACTGGCAAGCTCTCAATTGCAAAACATCTAAATTGCTTAAGTGCAAAGAACTCCACATTTATAAATCTTAGTATCATGAGCAAGAATGGTCCATTTAAATTCCTATGTACAAAACAAGTATTCTTTTCAGCAGGAAACCATCTACATTCCAGCTGCTAAGGTCTCTGCTGCACATTCAAATATAAATAGAGGAATTTATAGGATCCAAAAAACAGAAAATGATCAGATAGAGAAATGAACGGAAAGACAGAAATAATAATCTTAAAGTAGCTTTTTTGCTGCAGGGCCTAAAATATTATGAAAATATTCTTTTCAAAAGCAACTATTAGTAAAAAGAGCTCTGTAGATCTCTAAGGTATTGATTAATGTTACCATTTAGTAAAATATTAGTAAATAAAACTGAAAGAAGCAGTCGGTTGTATATAAATAGTTCGAATATTAAAGTATTTTCAAATTGATACATTTTGACAAAAATATTATTGAAAATAGCGTTGATTGCTTACCTGAACGCCTCTTCTCGTACGGTCAGCGGGTACAGCAGTCACATGGGTTGCTCCTGTCCAATCCGATGGGACTGAGCCTAGTATTAAAAAAGCTTGCTGGATCCGCCCCTTCCCCAGAATTCGCGAATCCGTAGACTAGGCTCAGATGTGAAGGCTCATTAGTGTTCAACTCTCATTGTTAGAAGAGAAATAGGTATAGAAGTCATAGAAGACACATACAAGGGAGGGAAGTGACTGCTGTACCTGCTCACCGTACGAGAAGAGGCGTTCAGGTAAGCAATCAATGCCTATTCTCCGTACTGAAGGAGCGGGTCCAGCAGTCACATGGGACATACCCAATAGATTGGTCCCTAGGGTGGGATTAGATTGCTATCGTGAGAGATAACGGATTGGAGTACTCTTCTGCCGAAGGCAGCGTCCGCTGAAGCATAAGAATCGACTTTGTAGTGCCTTATGAAGGAATTTGGTGAGGCCCAAGTGGCTGCTTTGCAGACTTCCTCCAACGGGGCTTGAGTCGCCCAAGCGGCAGATGTGGCAGCACTTCTGGTGGAGTGCGCTGTAATGTTCTTTGGGATGGAGAGGGAGGCTGTCTCATATGCTTTAGAGATGGTCCCTCTGATCCAACGGCCTATTACTGTAGAAGATGCTTTGGAACCCATGGATCTGGGAAGATAGGCCACGAAGAGCGCTTCGGACCTCCTAATGGGTCCTGTGCGTTGAATATAAGTTTTTTAACGCTCTAGTAAGGTCCAGAGTGTGCCATCTAATTGCCAGGGGATGCTCCCGTTGGAGACAGAAAGAAGGTAATACAATATCCTGGGATCTGTGGAACATGGAACTGACCCTTGGTAGAAAGGTGGGATCCAGTCGCAGAACCACCTTGTCCTGGTGGAACTGGCAGAGGTCCTGCCTGATTGAGAGGGCTGCCAACTCAGATATGCGTTGGGCGGAAGTAATCGCCACCAGGAATGCTACCTTAAATGATAGGTACCTGAGGGATGCTGATTTCAGGGGTTCATAGGGTGCCTGAGTGAGGGAATGAAGAACCCGTGGCAAGTCCCAGGAAGGATATCTGTGGATCTTAGAAGGCCTGAGATTGGCAATTCCTTTGAGAAATTCTTGAATTTCCGGGAAGGAACGGAGAGGCTGTCTGCGAGGCCCTGCCAAAACAGAAGAGATGGCTGCCAGGTGGCGCCGGATGGTGCTGGTGGAAAGGCCTTGATGGAAACCTTTCATGAGGAAGGAGATTATCCTGTGAATGGGAAGACACAGGGGAGATAAGCCTTCCTGCGAGCACCACTGATGGAATTTGGACCAAGTGTGGTCGTATATCCGATTGGTAGACCCTCTTCTAGCCTTCAGGATGATTTCCACTGTGTCCGGGTCATACCCTCGCAGGTCTATGTCTCTCCTGATAATAGCCAGGCGGTGAGGTGGAACCACTCCGGGTCTGGATGAAAGGAGGCTCCCTGCCGCAACATATCCTCCGAAACGGGGAGTCGCCAGGGGTCCTGGACGGACAGATGTTGAAGGTCCGCGAACCAGGGCCTGCGAGGCCAGTGAGGGGCGATCAGGATTACTCGAGCCCTCTCTAGGATGATCTTGTGGATCACGTCTGGGAGAATTGGAATTGGAGGGAAGGCATACAGTAGACCTGGAGGCCAAGGAATCCTGAGAGCATTGATTGCCTCTGCTCCCGGGGATGGAAACCTGGAGATGAAGCGAGGGAACTGGGCATTGGCTGCGGTCGCAAACAAGTCTAGTACTGGTTGACCGAACCTGAGGCAGACCTGGTGGAACAATGCCTGATGGAGGTTCCACTCTCCTGGATCTATAGTCGCTCGTGAGAGCCAGTCCGCTTGGACGTTGAGGCTCCCCGAGATGTGATCTGCTAGTAGCGACTGGAGGTGTCTCTCCGCCCAAAGGCCCAATTTTTGGGCCTGCCTCATGAGGGCCTTGGATCTGGTGCCTCCCTGTCTGCAAATGTGGCTTTTTGTGGCTATGTTGTCCGTAAGGATCAGAACATGCTGGTTGATGATGTGAGGTTTGAACTGTTTGAGGGCCAGGGAAACCGCTCTCAATTCTAGCCAATTGATGGGCCTGGAGGCTTCCTCCCGTGACCACGTGCCCTGGGCTATTAGGCCCTGGGCATGGGGCCCCCAGCCCGATAGGCTGGCATCTGTGGTTACTACAAACTGGTCTGGGCACCTGAATGGAGATCCCTTGTCCAGGGCTGGAGAAGTCCACCACTTGAGGGATCTGCGAACTGCCGGTGTAATGGTGATGCGACGAGTCGAGTTGCTGAGCCCCGATCTCTGAAATGGTAACAGAAGCCACTGGAGTTCCCTGGCGTGAAGACGAGCCCAGGGGATAATGCCAATGCACGACACCATTTTCCCCAGAAGGGAGGATAGGGTGACTATGGAGACTGACTGTTGAGATAGGATACGTGAAATAAGATCCAATATGCTAAGTTTTCTCTCAGAAGAGAGGAAAACCTGGGATATCTCTGAATTAATGATGGTTCCCAGATGTAGAATGGAAGTAGATGGCCTAAGGAGGCTCTTACTGAAATTTATGGAAAACCCATGGTTCTGTAGGACCGACATGGTGGAGGAGAGATCTGCAGCCACTCCATCCCTAGAATTTCCATGAATTAGAATGTCATCTAAATAACATAAAATATGGATGGGCGTGGCCCGAATATGTGCCGCCAGGGATCCCAAGAGCTTGGTAAAGACTCTGGGGGCCGAGGAAAGCCCAAATGGCATAGCCCTATACTGAAAATGTTTGCCCCGGAAGGCAAAACGTAAGAATTCCCTGTGGCATTTTGCAATGGGAATATGGAGGTAGGCTTCCGTAAGGTCCAGCGAGACCATAAAGTCCCCCGGATGCAGGGCGGCTAAGATGGAGGACAAGGAATGCATTTTAAATTTCCTGTATTTAATGAATTGGTTCAAATTCTTTAGGTCTAAAATGGCTCTCCAGCCTCCAGAGGTCTTAGGGACCATAAAGAGGATGGAGTAGAAGCCCAAGCCTCTCTGGAGAGAGGGGACCGGTTGGATAGCTTTAATAGCCAATAAGTGAGAAATAGCTTCCTCCATTCGGATACGAGATGGAGAAGAGCTGGGAGAAGGGCAAGAAATAAAACGTGTAGGAGGGAAAGAAATAAACTCTAAACGGAGGCCCCTTTCTACAGTGTCAATGACCCAGGGGTCCTTACAGGAACGGCGCCAACTGGTGGAGAACCAGGCTAGGCGACCGCCTATGGGAAAAGCAGAAAACTCACCATCTGGGTTTTTTAGAAGCTCTGGTCAAAGAGGCTCCTCTCTGGTAGCGGGAACCTCTGCCCCTGGTGTTTCTAGATTGGGATCGAAAACGAGGGGAATACTGACCTGGATTCCTTTGAAAGGCGAACCCTTGATCCTGTTGACGACTTGGGCGCCGAAAGGACTGTGGTTTAGAGGCCTTCTTGGTGGTAGGCCCCAATACTTTTTTCTTGTCCGTGGTCTCTGAAAGGAGAGGGTCCAGAAGATCTCCGAAGAGGTGATCACGTTTCAGAGGACCCATTGCTAACTGCCACTTCTGTCTAACTCCCGCCTGCCAAGGACGGAGCCATAACAGTCTTCTGGCCGTTGTAGAGGCCGCTACTGACCTGGCTGCGAATCTGGAAGATTGTAGAATAGCATCCGCTACATATTGGGCAGCTGCGAAGATTTTATTAAAATCTTGTTGGCCATGTAGATCATCTGGGGGCAGATGTTGTTGGAGCTGGCGAAGCCGCAAGAGCATAGCTCTGGAGAAGAAGGATGCTGCTGCAGAACTTTTAATGGCCCATGAATCTGCGAAGAAACCTCTCTTGAGCATTTGTTCGAGACGCTTGTCTTCTGGGCGCAGGACCTCCTCTGCTTCGCCAGGCATGGCCGCAGCAGAATGGAGTGTCTTCACCGGTTCATCTGGCCTGGGACAGGCTAGAAGTTCCTCATAAGAGGGAGAGAGCCTGTAAAGCTTCCTATCCTTGGGAGTGGGATTAAAACTAGCGGTTGGATAGTCCCATTGTTTGAGCAAGGCGTCTTTGAACAGTTTGGGCATAGGAATTACCTCAGTATCTTCCTGCTCTTCCATGAAATAAGGGAGATTTTCCTCCGGAGGGTCTGTGGAAGGAGTAGCCTGCTTTTCCTGCCCGGCTAGCCCCTTGGAAGCTCTAGCCTTGAGAAGGAGAGATTTGAAGAGTTGAGATGGAAAAATGGCAGCTGGGGCTGGAATCTTAATTTGAGATTCCTTGTCTTCCGACAGACGCTGAAAGGGGTCATCATCCTCTTCTACATCCACGTCCTCATTCTCTTCCTGAGAAGAATCTGAGTCCTCAATGATTGGGGCTCTATAGGAAGAAGGAGAGCTCACGGGACGGGAGGAGCATGGAGGGGAATGAGACAGAGAAGGCACATTGATGGCTGAGAGTTTAGCATCAATGGTTTTAGTCAAAACAGACAAGATAGACTGAAACTCCGGAGGTAAGGAAGAAATATCAGCCGGAAAGTTAGAAGGATCCCTGAAGGCCTGAGCAGGATCTGGCTCGGAGGAATCTTCATTAATATCTGGCTCCTCTGGACCTAAGCCCCATAGGTTAGGTTGGGGTGGATTTAGGTTTGGCTCATCCAGAGATAGCACAGGAACCCCAGAGAGAGGCAGGTTATAAGCCTCTGGGGGGGTTGGATTAGTATGCACTTGGGCCTGCACCTTTAAACGTTTGGCTGATTTATCATGTATTTTTTGTAGGGCTAGGTCCCTTCTCTTCTCAGCCCTGGTGGACTTGGCCAAAGAATGGGCTCCTGAAGAAGAGGAGGAAGAGGCCTGGGGAATATTAGAAGTATCATCTCCGGTAGGCCTAACCTCTCTGGGACCTTTGGTAGTGCCTCTCTTGGGAAAAGAAGCCATAGTCTGAATAAAATTACAGAAGACAAGGCTTGAGCCAAAAGAAATTTGGGGGGAGAAGAATTTTAATGAGCTTTCCCAAGAGAAGAAGTGACCCTGCTCCTAGGCCCAGGAGCTACTGCGATTTAGGGGCAATCCGGACGGTACCAAGAGTTCGTGTCCCTAAATGCAGCGTGGCAGGCCTCACTAAACTTAACTTAAGTAAACCAAGGCACACTGGTTGGAGGCCACGTCCGTGGAGAATGGACCTGAGGAAACTCACAGCTACTCCAGGGTCAGGCGGCGGACTGGCAGCACTGATGGATGACCAAGAAGGGCAAACCGAAAGTGCGAAGTTACTGGGCGCGAGGGCCTGTGCGCCAAAAAAACCGCTCCGTTTTTTTATTTTTATGAACGGAGGGAACTAAGTCCGGGAGACAAACAAGTCCCACACCGCAGGAGGTAAATAGCCCTTAATTTATAATAACAATGGCTTGCTCGGCAGAACCTCCAGACCAAGAGGAAATATGTAAATTCCAAGCCGGCCGCAGCAGCAGCACGGGAGGGGAAAAAAGCCGCAAATGGCTGCGCTGCCCACTTCTCCCCCAAACTCGAAGCCCGGTACGGCTGAGTTGCTTGCAATGCCGGCAAGCTTAAAAGGTGACAAAATCTTACTTTGTTGAAGAGAAAGAGTCGAAGGGAAGGTGTTTTTGAGAGAGAACGAGCGTTCACGAGACCCGCTGGATGCGGGGACTGAGCGAATTCTGGAGAAGGGGCGGATCCAGCAAGCTTTTTTAATACTAGGCTCAGTCCCATCGGATTGGACAGGAGCAACCCATGTGACTGCTGGACCCGCTCCTTCAGTACGGAGAAGTGATAATCAATTTAGGAATGTTAACTATCAAGCTAAAATGATTCTGTCTGCATCACAAGTTAAAGTAAAAGAAGAACTTACTGGTCTTCAGCTCCTGTTCCATTTTCTTCATACCCTTGAAACAAATCTTGCCTGTCAAGAAGTTCTTGATATTTTTCTTGGTAATCTACAATATCAACATTTTATGAAGTACCACATCCAACCTTATTTATTCACTATATCTACTAGTAAAGATATTACAGATATGTATCTGATAGACAAACATAATCTGGGTAAACTCTTAATAGCACATTGAAATTGAATACCCTATGAGACTAGACTTTCAATCCTGGGCCTAGAAAGCCTAGAACTAAGACACCTTAAACATGATCTAAGTATTGCCCACAAGATCATATGCTGCAATGTCCTGCCTGTCGGTGACTACTTCAGCTTCAACCACAACAACTCAAGAGCACACAACAGATTTAAACTTAATATTAACCGCTCCAAACTTGACTGTAAAAAATATGACTTCAGTAACCGAGTTGTTGAAGCGTGGAACTCATTACCGGACTCCGTAGTGTCATCCCCAAACCCCCAACACTTTACCCTTACATTATCTATGGTTGACCTATCCAGATTCCTAAGAGGTCAGTAAGGGGCGAGTACAAGTGCACCAGAGTGCCTTCCGTCCCCTGTCCTATTGCTCTCCTATATCTCCTATACCTTTCTTCTATTCCTATATCTCTTCTTCTATTCTTTCATTGATATGTTCTATTACTATATCTTCTTTTCTATTATTTCATAGATATATTTTACTATGAGTATTTCCTCTATAACCTTCATCATGTATTTTACTCTGTGTGTGTGTGTGTGTGTGTGTGTGTGTGTGTGTGTATATATATATTGTTTTCGTAGATTTTCACGGGTATATGTGTGTAGATTGTTCTGAGTTCGGGTTTTGCCCTGTGTAATATTTTGCATGTCTATGTGACGTTTCGGTGAAATCACATTCACCATCATCAGGCTGAAGTTTTAAGCTTCGTGTTGCTGTAAATATGGAATTCCATATTTACAGCAACACGAAGCTTAAAACTTCAGCCTGATGATGGTGAATGTGATTTCACCGAAACGTCGCATAGACATGCAAAATATTACACAGGGCAAAACCCGAACTCAGAACAATCTACATATATATATACACACACCCACTAAAACTCTCATTGTGTATTGGACAAAATAAATAAATAAAATAAAATGTAATTAAATGTATCACTTTATTGTACTTCATCATGCTTATCCTGAGCGCTCTCTTCTCCTGACTTTTCTTCAAATAATGTTTACAATCGAGCAGCATAGATCCTCATTACAACATTTGTAATATACTGTTTTCTACCAACAAAAGTAAAAGTCTTCAATGTACAATAAAGTGGAAAGAAGACACATTATGTGCTTTAAACAATTAGTCAAAAGCGACTAAAACACTAAGCTACAGTGCTAAGCAAAGGAGTACAATTGTGAAAAGTCACACAAAGAAAAAAAGGGCTCAGACGGTGAATGTAGAATGTGCGTATGGAGTAAAGCATGATGGATAGAAATAATTGATTACTGTCATTACATACTCTTAGCAATCTCATACATACAGTTCTTGTTTAGCGACCTTTTGCAGTTATTATTGTGAAAAAAAGTAACTCTGTAATCAATTTTAAACCTTGGTGGCACAGTGGTAGGAATACAGTACTGTAAGCTCCTTCTGCTGACTGCTAGCTGCAGTTCAATTCCCACTAGTTCAAGGTTGATTTTGCCTTTCATCCTTCCAAGGTGGATAAAATGAGGATCCAGATTGTTGGGGGCAATAGGCTGACTCTGTAAACCGCTTAGAGAGGGCTGTAAAGCACTTTGAAGTGGAACGGAAGTCTAATTGCTATTGCTAATCTTCACGTTTAAGACCTTTACAGGTCTGTAAAATAAAGGAAAACTGAAGTAAGATCGTTAAGAATGGTTTTAATAGCTATAACAACCAAGTTGCTAGTCCCAATTGTGGTCCCTAAATGAGGGTTACCTATAGATGGATTTTATCCGTAATGATTTGTCAGAAAACTTTATATCTCTAAGTTTTACTTACCGTATCTTTGTTAATATTTTTTTTACAAATGACAGAAATAGCAATGGATTCAATAGCTTCTGATGTGACTGCAGACAATGAAACTAGCATGATGCTTAGGATTCCACCTGAATGGATAGAAAGCATTTTCTGGAACTTTTAATAAAGCTCTACCTATTTTTGTTTGCCTTCTTTGAGAGCTATAAAATTTAAATTTAATTAACTTCTACTTTAGCTATTTTTTGCAAAGCAAATAGTTAGAACATACCTGGATCTGCTGCAGTGAAAGGGACACCCTCTGATGTGTAAAATGTTGGTTCATTCTAGAATTAAAATATGCTTTATTTATTTATGTTTCTATTTTTTTAAACTTGTATACTTTAACATTTTTATATCTATTTCAGTAAAGCTATCTCAGGGATAATCTATAGAAGAAGAATGCCAGTATACTTTACCATGAAGTAGTTAGGATCGTTTTCTGGAGTTGCTTCCCTGTACGTTGAAGCAATATGTACCCTTCCCCAATTACTTGACCGCAGTTCTACTAATTTTAATAGCATATGCTTTACATCTCTGTAACAAAAAAGCAGAAAATAATAAATCATTACAATGTTTACCGTTAGAATACACCTAATTTATTATAGCTTTTCAAAATGTAAATACATTTTTAAAAAAAAATATATAATCTTTATTACAAATAAATGGGGGGAAGGGAATACAAAAAACAAAAGGTCTATTTAGTCATTGGTATAAATTCGTGCAGTTTTAAAGTATTCAATTCTAAAATAGTATACATATTTACATCAGGAAGAAAAGGGGAAATAAAAAGTAAGAGCATGGAAAAAGAAAAAAGAGGGGTAGAAAGAGAAAGAGAGGAGAGAAAAGCAAAAGGCAAGAAAAAGAGAAAGAAATAAAACAGCTAAGTAAAAGAAGAGAGAGCATATAGAGAGAAGATGGAGAATAGGACCAGCAAACGGCTGGTGTATCGCATCCTTACGACGTAAAGTTCATATTTATCGTTGGAGTGTCGTTCCCTAATTGTAAATTTCTATTGGTTAGATTAGGACTATAGTTTTAAAAATTTTCCCGTGTTATATATATATATAATGTTTACCGTTAGAATACACCTAATTTATTATAGCTTTTCAAAATGTAAATAAATTTTGATGCCAATGCATTGTCAAAGGACAACTTTTATTGCCAGTGTTCTCATACATTAAATATAGTTATTGAATATGACACAAGGGTTTGAAGAATCTACACCATTTAGGTTGGTTAAACAGTGTTATTTAAATTAAACACTTCTGTAGATTTTGTCTTTTTTTGCTGAGTTCAAGGATTCCAGCATCTTTCCTTATCACTTTTTAAGTGTACTGCTTTCTCTGAAATGTTTGTGTAAGCCTTTTGTTAACTCTTAACAGTTATGAGAAAAGCAGTTCTGGTCTTTCTATTACAGGCGATAATTCATACACGAGAAGTAGTATGTGATCTAGGCAAAGTCTAGGCATACAATAGATTGTGCAGGAATGTGCTCATTTCCACACAACAGATAAGAAAGAAGAAGTGGATATCATGGACACCAGGATCACTGCAGGACTAAAGGCAAATTAAGTTTCTTTAAGGGTGTAATGCAGGGCTAGAAAAAATTATAGCCTATAGATAATAACAGAAGGCTTTGCTAGTAAGCACAGGACAGTTTGCAAAGTTTATAATGAATATGGAATTAGAATGTAGAATTATTTAGGAAATACAGGCTGTGAAGACCTGGCTTTGCAGGCAGGTCTGGAGGCCATTAATATTACATCTGTCACAGCCAAATTTCCTAGGACCCTTTAAACTTTTTTACTGCATATATTTATTGAAAGATGTGTTATTTGAATAAGATAGATATTTTAACATACATGTCACAGTCAATTTTTCCTACAATAATTTTTTGTAGGAAATCAGCAAGAGAGCTAGAAATTGAACTGTTCCTTTTATTATATTAGAAATGACACGAAACAGTTTTTCAGTAGGGAATTTTCTTACCTGCTGCAATTTGCATCTAAGACAACATTTTCAATTTTCTGTATTATGCTATCCATATAAGTACTTCCTTTTTCTTTCCATGCATCTTCAAGGACAGATCCTGTCAACTGGGTAACAAATGAAAGCAATGACTGAAAACATTTGTCAGATTTAACGACTTTGAAAAAAGTGAATTGCATTGAGAATTGGATAGGAACTATGCTTTCTAACCTTTTTTTTCAATTAGTCTATGCTTCTTGCAAAGCTACTTTTATTTATAGATTTATAAAATGTGTATGGCTGCTCAACTCATACCCAAAGTTAACATCAAATAAAAACCCTCCCCACCCAACAAGCAGCACAATACTGTATATTAAAGAAAAAGCAACAACTGAAACAATAAAATGACAACCAAATTAAACTGCATTGTAACTCTACTAGCTGATGTTGCACTCATCTGGACTCAAATGCTGGGAGAGGGGGGGTCTTGACTGCTCTGGTCTTGACAGACATTCCAAAAGTCTGAAGGGCCAATGTTAGCCAGGTATCAGAGGGCAAATTTGTTTCAAAATAAGCGGTCCCACTCAGAAAGCACATAACTGAAGTCCCCAAAGGTGGCAGTGTTGAGAGCAAGAATGGGCTTTATTGGAGCCTTTGGGATAACCTTAGAGCAGTGATTTTCAACCTTTTTTGAGCCATGGCACATTTTTTTACATTTACAAAACCCTGGGGCACATTGAGAGTGTGTGGGGGGGGGGAAGGGGGGGGATTGAAAAAGTTTTAAAAATTTTTTTCTCTCTCTCCCTCCCTTTCACTCTATTTCTCTCTCCCTCCCTCTTTCTCTCCCTTCTTCTTTTTTCTCTCGCTCCATCCCTCTTCTTTCTCCCTTCCTTCCTCTCTTTTTTGCTCTCTTTCTCCCTCCCTCCCTCTATGTCTTTCTCTCTCCCACCATCCCTCCCTCTCTCTCTCTCTCTCTTTTTCTCTCTCTCTTGTTTTCTTTCTTTCTATCTCTCTCTCTCTTTCTCTCTCTCGTTTTCTTTCTCTCTCTGAACTTCGCGGCACACCTGACCATGTCTCACGGCACACTAGTGTGCTGCGGCACACTGGTTGAAAAACACTGCCTTAGAGAAGACAATCCTGCCTACCCTGTTTCTCCGAAAATAAGACAGCGTCTTATATTAATTTTTGCTCCCAAAGATGTGCTATGTCTTATTTTCATGGGATGTCTTATTTTTTTTAATGAAGAATTCACATTTATTGCTGAACAAAAAAGGAACATTTTTGATATACTGTACAGTAGTTGTCATCACAAACCAGCATAACCAGACAAACTGAATCCTATCAAGAATTTCTTACTACTACGTCCCATTATTTCCATGTACAACAATTATACTTTCTTCAAATATATGTTATATATCTTCTGTTCGGGAATGCTGCAAAACGAAATGTCTCCTACGTCTTACTTTCGGGGGATGCCTTATAGTAAGCAATTCTACGAAACCTCTCCTATGTCTTACTTTCGGGGTTGACTTATTTTCGGGGAAACTGGGTATAACCATATTCTACATTATGTAGGGCTTGATAGATGATGCACAGAATCTTGAAGCCTTTTAGAAGCCAGTGCAGCTTGTGGAGTAAAGGTGTATTCATAACCACAGAACAGCCTGTAACTACCTGAGCCACCATATTCTGGACCAAGAAAACTCCCAGATGTTCGTCAAGGGCGGCCCCCACCCTTGCAGAGAAACAACTTTGCGTAAAGCCCATCTGTTCATAGCTTGCTCCATGACTCTTGTTTTGCTTTCTTTGCTCGGCTTGGATTGTCAAGGACTAATTTCTAGGAACTTTGCCAACTCATTGAAGATAACTAGGCTCCCTTGTTCTTCATTGTCTTCGACCACTTGGAACTCTCTATTTCTTATTTCTTATTTCTCTTCTTCTTCTTTTGAACAGTGATACCTTGCATTACAAACTTAATTGGTTCTAGGACGAGGTTCTTAAGGTGAAAAGTTTGTAAGATGAAACAATGTTCCCCATAGGAATCAATGGAAAAGCGATTAATGCGTGCAAGCCCAAAATTCACCCCTTTTGCCAACCGAAGCACCCATTTTTGCACTGCTGGGATTCCCCTGAGGCTCCCCTCCATGGGAAACCCCACCTCCGGACCTCTGTGCTTTTGCTTTTTGCGATGCTGTAGGGGAATCCCAGCATTGCAAATACGAGCACTTCGCTGGCAATGGAAGTCCGGAGGTGGGGTTTCCCAGCGAAGGGAGTATCAGTGAAATTGCAGCATCGCAAAAACACCAAAGTCCTCGAAACTCCACCTCCGGACCTCTGTGTTTTTGCGATGCTGCGATTTCACTGAGGCTCCCCTCGCTGGGAAACCCCACCTCCGGACTTCCATTGCCAGCGAAGCACCCGTTTTTTGCGCTGCTGGGATTCCCCTGCAGCATCACAAAAACACGGAAGTCCAGAGGTGGTGTTTCCCATGGAGGGGAGCCTCGGGGGAATCCCAGCAGCGCAAAAACGGGTGCTTCCCAGTGGTGGTGGTGGGTTTGTAAGGTGAAAATGGTTTGTAAGAAGAGGCAAAAAAATCTTAAACCCCGGGTTTGTATCTCGAAAAGTTTGTATGATGAGGCATTTGTAAGACAAGGTATCACTGTATATCATATTCCACTTATATGAAAACCTTTTACCATAATTAATTATACACAGTAAATAACTTTAATACAAGTAAATCTATTCCCATATGTTTTATCACCCAACCTTAAAAAAGGTAAATCTATTCCCATATGTTTTATCCCCCAACATTAATGCAGGTAACTCTATTTCCTCATGTTTTATTACCCCTCTTCCTTCCCATTAACCTTCCCCTTTTCATCAAATCTCTTTGGTCTCTCAGAAATTCCACTTCTTGTGGGTTTCTCCCTTTCCTCCCCTTCTCCTAACTTCAGCTGGAAATTTGGCGTTTCCCTCGGAGGTTCCAAGGGAAATGTCACGTTGCAGAGATGTCCAAGTGGAGCAGAGGTGTAATTCAAAAGCACAGAAAAGCCTGTCTACCTGAACCACCATCTTCTGGACAAGGAGAAACTTCCAGCTGTTCTTCAAGGGCAGCCCCATGTACAGTGCATTACAGTAGCTCAAATAGGAATTGATTAAGGTATGAGCAAGCCCCCCTGGTCCAGCAACTGGCCCAGAAGACAAAATTGTTCAATAGCCTCCCTGGCTATAGCTGGCAAGAGTTGTTACCTGAGCAGAGGCACACTGAATCTTGAGTCTAGTTCAAGAGTCAAAAATGTAAACTCAAATTCTTAGACCTGTGGGCATCAAGACCTAGTGTCTGCCCTTCAAGGTAGATCAACCTAGGAAAGGAAAGTTATGAATGCTAATGCTATTTATTATATAGAATCTTCCAAGTCTGAATACTTTGTGAGAACTATGGAAAAGCTTTATCTTTGTGAAAACTATGGAAAATCCTGTCTGAAACATGTTGTCCAATTACATTTCTGTTCTGGGCTCGGGTTTCGTTTGTCTTCTACTATCTTGGTTGTGATTCTCCTGTTCCTCAAGGTTATTCCTTCTGGTCATTATGCCTACAACCATTAATATTTAGAAGAGTTGGCTGAAGCCTGTTCTTCCACATTTAGATACAAGAACAGAATTTTGGCAGCTTCGCTTGGCAGTCATGGATGGAGATGTAGTTGGATTATCATCAGCATATGGACTGCTAGGATATCCTGTAATAGGGTAGGTTGTCCATGGACTACATGTAATATTCAACCTCCCATTTTTGCCAGGAGAGCTGAATGTACTTTCCCCCAGATAAAAATAACACTTAATCGCATGTGGGAGTGGGAGGCACTGTTCTTCAGTGGTTCTCCTCCTACCTCTCCGGTCGGTTGCAGTCGGTGTTAGTGGGGGGTCAGAGGTCGACCTCTAGGTTGCTCCCTTGTGGGGTGCTTCAGGGGTTGGTCCTCTCCCCCTGCTATTTAATATCTACATGAAACCGTTGGGTGAGATCATCCAAGGGCATGGGGTGAGGTATCATCAGTATGCGGATGATACCCAGCTTTACATCTCCACCCCATGTCCAGTCAGCGAAGCAGTGGAAGTGATGTGCCGGTGTCTGGAGGCTGTTAGGGTCTGGATGGGTGTCTACAGACACAAACTCAACCCTGATAAGACGGAGTGGCTGTGGGTTTTGCCTCCCAAAGACAATTCCATCTGCCCGTCCATTACCCTGGGGGGAGAATCATTGACCCCCTCAGAGAGGGTGTGCAACTTGGGCGTCCTCCTCGATCCACAGCTCACATTAGAGAAACATCTTTCAGCTGTGGCGAGGGGGGCGTTTGCCCAGGTTCACCTGGTGCACCAGTTGTGGCCCTATCTGGACCGGGACTCACTGCTCACAGTCACTCATGCCCTCATCACCTCGAGGCTCGACTACTGTAACGCTCTCTACATGGGGCTACCTTTGAAAAATGTTCGGAAACTTCAGATCGTGCACAATGCAGCTGCAAGAGCAATCATGGGCTTTCCCAAGTATGCCCATGTTTCACCAACACTCCACAGTCTGCATTGGTTGCCGATCAGTTTCCAGTCACAATTCAAAGTGTTGGTTATGACCTATAAAACCCTTCATGGCATCGGACCAGATTATCTCCAGGACCGCCTTCTGCCATACGAATCCCAGCCACCGGTTAGGTACCACAGAGTTGGCCTTCTCCGGGTCCCGTCGACTACATAATGTCATTTGGCGGCACCCAGGGGAAGAGCCTTCTCTGTGGCGGCCCCGGCCCTCTGGAACCAACTCCCCCCCACAGATCAGAATTGCCCCCACCCTCCTTGCCTTTCGTAAACTTCTCAAAACCCACCTCTGCAGTCAGGCATGGGGGAATTGAAATATCTTCCCCAGGCCTATATAATTTATGTATGGTGTGTTGTGTGCATGTTTTTTAAATTATGGGTTTTTAAGTTCGTATTATTAGATTTGTATTGTACATTGTTTCTTTCACTGCTGTGAGCCGCCCCGAGTGTACGGAGAGGGGCGGCATACAAATTTAATAAATAAACAAATAAACAAACAAATAAATAAATAAATTACAATATTGATATTAGTCAACACCCAAAGAAGCTCCATTAATAATTAACTTTTAAAAAATCAAGAATAAAAATGTCTTACTTTCAATAGTTTTACTGCACAAATTAAATTGCCGTCCAGAGGATTTGAAAAAAGTGTATTTAATAGCTCATGAAGTCCAGTTTGAAGAATGTCAGCTCGATTTACTTGTCCTTTACTTCCTTGTATCTATAAATATGTAAAAATTATATTTGTGTGAAAGTTTGTAAAATCAATAATGAAAATTAAAAACTATTCCAAGTTCATACTACTAAGGTATTTGGTATTTTTCTATATTAATTGAACAGCTGATTATATAATAGAACAGGTGTTGTGATCTTACCTGAATGTCTTTTCTCATCCGGTGGGATGACTTCCCATCTCAGGAATGGGAAATCCTCGATCAATCAACTTAAGGATCGAGTCAGTCAATTTGAATACTTGCTGAGAGCCGCCCCGTAGCCCCAGACCTGAGGAATCCAAAGACTAGACTCGAGCGTGGCAACTCAGTGAGTGGTATTTACACTGAGCGGAGTCTCCTTCCTGTGGCTCAGACTATAAATAAAGATCAAGTTAAAGGAAGAAGAAGAATAAGAGAAAGGGAGGGAACTGAAGGCTGGTTCCACCGGATGAGAAGAGGTGTTCAGGTAAGATCACAATGCCTATCCTCCATCCTGAAGTGGAACCAGCCTTCAGGAATGGGACATACCAAAGCAGAGACCCCAAGGGAGGGGGAAAGGAGTGTTCTGAGAGGTCTAGTGAATGTCCACCACCTATTGCAGGACCCTCCTGTTGAAGGTGGCATCGGCTGATGCAAAAGAATCAATTTTGTAGTGGCGAATGAACTGGGAAGGATGGACCCAAGTGGCCACCCAACATACTTCTTCAAGTGAAGCCTACACCGTGATTCCTGAAGGAACAGGTAGGGCAGCCAATTCGTATGCCTTGACAATAGTATTCCTGATCCAGTGACCTATGGTGGATGAAGACACTTAGTTGTCCACTCATTTAGGGATCTTACTCTCGCAGTGCCCGTGTCTTTTTGAAATAGTTCTTAGCCAATTTGGGATGGGGGTTCCGCAGGTCGAATGCTTGATAGGTTGCTGACGGTGAGTCCGATGAGCAATCTTCCGCCAAGGCTATGGCCGTTTGGCTTGAAGAGCAGAGAATGAATCCCCGTCCCACTTAGAAACATAGAAGTCTGACGGCAGAAAAAGACCTCATGGTCCATCTAGTCTGCCCTTATACTATTTTCTGTATTTTATCTTAGGATGGATATATGTTTATCCCAGGCATGTTTAAATTCAGTTACTGTGGATTTATCTACCACGTCTGCTGGAAGTTTGTTCCAAGGATCTACTACTCTTTCAGTGAAATAATATTTTCTCATGTTGCTTTTGATCTTTCCCCCAACTAACTTCAGATTGTGTCCCCTTGTTCTTGTGTTCACTTTCCTATTAAAAACACTTCCCTCCTGGACCTTATTTAACCCTTTGACATATTTAAATGTTTCAGTCATGTCCCCCCTTTTCCTTCTGTCCTCCAGACTATACAGATTGAGTTCATTAAGTCTTTCCTGATATGTTTTATGCTTAAGACCTTCCACCATTCTTGTAGCCCTTTGGGACCCGTTCAATTTTGTCAATAACTTTTTGTAGATGAGGTCTCCAGAACTGAATACAGTATTCCAAATGTGGTCTCAGCAGCGCTCTATATAGCGGGATCACAATCTCCCTCTTCCTGCTTGTTATACCTCTAGCTATGCAGCCAAGCATCCTACTTGCTTTCCCTACCGCCTGACTGCACTGTTCACCCATTTTGAGACTGTCTGAAATCACTACCCCTAAATCCTTTTCTTCTGAAGTTTTTGCTAACACAGAACTGCCAATGCAATACAGTGATACCTCAAGATACGAACCCCTCGTCTTACGAACAACTCGTGATACGAACCCGCGGTTCAGAAAATTTTTGCCTCTTCTTACGAACTTTTTTCGAGTTACGAACCGGTGTTCGGAGACTGCTGGGAAGCCGCGCGGCTGTTTTAAAAGGTGACAGCCGGGCGGCGGGGCTTCCCAGCACCCCCCCGAACCCCGAACCCGGAAGTTCGGCACAAGTTCGGGGTTCGGGGTTCGGGAGGTTGCTGGGAAGCCCCCCAGCCCGGCGGTCACCTTTTAAAACAGCCGGGCGGCTTTCCAGCAGCCTCCCGAAGCCGAACAAACCCGAACTTCCGTGTTCGGCGTTCGGAGGCTGCTGGAAAGTCCTACTTCTAGCCAGGACAGGAGCGAAGTGACATGGAGGAATGGGGAGCTGAAACCGGGCTGTTTCAGCTTTCCATCCCTTCACATCACTTCGCCGCTAAATCGTGTGGCAGCAAACATGCTTTGGGGTTTTGGCTGGGGGGGGAGAAGTAGGACCTTCCTAACTCCCTCCCCCCCAGCCAAACCCCCAAAGCATGTTTGCTGCCACACGATTTAGCGGCGAAGTGACGTGGATGGATGGAAAGCTGAAACCGGGCTATTTCAGCTTTCCATCCCTTCACGTCCCTTCGCCGTTAAATCGTGTGGCAGCAAACATGCTTTGGGGATTTGGCTGGGGGGGAGAAGAAGTAGGACCTTCCTAACTCCCTCCCCCCCAGCCAAACCCCCAAAGCATGTTTGCTGCCACACGATTTAGTGGCGAAGTGACGTGGATGGATGGAAAGCTGAAACTGGGCTGTTTCAGCTTTCCATCCCTTCACGTCCCTTCGCCGCTAAATCGTGTGGCAGCAAACATGCTTTGGGGATTTGGCTGGGAGGGAGAAGTAGGACCTTCCTAACTCCCTCCCCCCCAGCCAAACCCCCAAAGCATGTTTGCTGCCACACGATTTAGCGGCGAAGTGACGTGAAGGGATGGAAAGCTGAAACCGCCCGGTTTCAGCTCCCCATTCCTCCACGTCACTTCGCTCCTGTCCTGGCTAAATCGTGTGGCAGCAAACAGGCTTTGGGGTTTTGGCTGGGGGGGAGGGAGTTAGGAAGGTCCTACTGCTTCCTCCCCCAGCCAAAAACACAAAGCCAGGCAGCCTCCAGCCGCCAAAGGAGCCTCCTGATTCTCCCCGCTTCTCTGTCCCGCTCATTACCCGTGTCCGGCAGAAGCTGCTGCCCGATTGCTCTTAGCCGGCGGGATGCAAAGTGCTGGGGTGGGGGGGTGTCCTGACAGCCCCCCCACCCCAATGTGAGCGGCGGGGAGTCACCCATGGCCGGCAGAAGATCGCTCTTGCTGACCTGATGCCTCGCGGTGAAGCCGGGCAAGAGCGATCTTCTGCCGGCCATGGGCGACTCCCCGCCGCTCGCCCATGGCCGGCAGAAGATCGCTCTTGCCCGGCTTCCCCGCGAGGCATCAGGTCAGCATTCTGGACGGGCGGGCGGCGGGCAAGGATGGGGGAAGCCTTGCGGGGAAGCCGGGCAAGAGCGATCTTCTGCCGGCCATGGGCGACTCCCCGCCGCTCGGCCATGGCTGGCAGAAGATCGCTCTTGCCCGGCTTCCCCGCGAGGCAGCAGGTTAGCATCCTCAGCGGGCGAGTGGCGGGGAAGCCGGCGGCTGTGGCAGCTGCTGCAAGAGGCTTCCCCGCCTCCTCAAAGCAGCCTCCCAAACCCGAACTTTCGCTGAGAAGCCCCGCCGCCCGGCTGTCACCTTTTAAAACAGCCGGGGGGCTTCTCAGCAGCCTCCCAACGCCGAAGCCCCCAGGCTGTTTTAAAAGGTGACAGCCGGGCGGCAGCGTTTTTTTTGCGGGTTTTTTTGTTGTTGCACGGATTAATTGACTTTACATTGTTTCCTATGGGAAACAATGTTTCGTCTTACGAACCTTTCGTCTTACGAACCTCCTCCTTGCACCAATTAAGTTCGTATCATGAGGTATTACTGTACTCAGATTGCGGATTCCTTTTCCCCAAGTGCATTATTTTACATTTGGAAACATTAAACTGCAGTTTCCATTGCTTTGACCATTTATCTAGTAAAGCTAAATCATTTACCATATTACAGACACCTCCAGGAATATCAACCCTATTGCACACTTTAGAATCATCGGCAAAGAGTCATTGTAGCTATTGTGTTAAGCCCTGATATGGGCTGTTGTGGTAAGCGGAGGCTAAGCCGATACAGAAAACTAATTTAGAAAGAAAGAAAGGAACCTCACTAGCAAAGGTTAATGAGGTAAGTGGAGGATGAATTAATAAAGAAAACTAATTCAGGAAGAAATAAAGGAATCCTAGTGATCTAAAATTGCAGGAAGGAGAGCAGCCACGACTTTCCTCTGGAATGATTCAAGTTAAATCTGGGGGTATGGAGCGACTCCCAGCAAGTTTTCAAATTGACTGACTTAATCCTCAAGATGATTGGTCGAGGACTTCCCACTCCTGAAGGCTGTTCCACCTCAGGATGGAGAATACTTTATCTCAAGAAAGCTATTTTCCTCAGTTCATATATTTTTAGGCTGCTGTTGGTAACCCAGCAAAATCTTTTATTTATTAATAATCACTCTCAATAGTGAAATCGGCAGCATATAAATTTAATAAACAAATAAAATGTAACCACCTGCTAGGTATAAAATTTTGAATCCTCTCATTCAATTAAATCTAAGAGGATATAAAAAGCTTACAGTAGCTTCTTGTAATTGACTACAGTATAGTGAAAGCTTGATTCATGACTAGGAAATAATAAAAATCGCCATAAATACAATTTAATTTTAGAAATATAATGGAAAATATGTTATCTGCATTTTATTCAATTGTTTATTTAAAATAATAATTTGCAAATTAGTGCAAGAACACCTGGTTTTTTTTTATAAGGATGCAAGCATATGACAATTAAAAATAAACTTAAACTATAAGAAAGAGTCTAATAAAATTTTAAATTTGTTCAGAGTTTTCCTATTTTCATTGAGTTATAATGCTCTACAGATGATTTCTCCACCCTTTTCCTTACAAAACGTCTGGCCAGAACTATAGATTGTAAGGAACAATTCAACCATAAAGTAATATTTTTTTTACCTCTAGATTTAGATATAGTTCAGCCAAAAACAGGACAAAGGCATGAAATCTTTTCCTCGCTGCATCATCACCTTTGGCAGCTCCATCTCTATTTTCAAATTCTTTGTGACACCTAAGAGAGACAATTTTGTGCTTATTGGTAAAATTCGTAAAATATGATTTAAAAATTGAGGCATATATGATGTTAAAGGATAACAGGAAAAAGATTAACATGTATGCAATAACTTATCTGTGGCTGCAAAGTAACAAAACATTAAAATAGATTATGCAGATTGATTATATACGTTGATGTAATTTTTGAATCCTTTTATCTCCAAGGGCATGAGTTACGAATCATTGAGTGTCACTGAGTTAACATGACCAAAAAGGAACTCTCTCCCAAGGAGAAATAACACATTTAGGGGATGGTTTGATTCTCAAAGTCTTCCATTTTCTACATAACACAGTAAAAAAAAAAAGGCACTATGAAGGATAAAGTTGTGAAAAAGCATTTCAAATGAGTCCTTGAAAAATATTAAAACAGTGGTGGCTTCATGTAAAACTTTAATCTGATGTACAGTAATACCTCGTTTTACGAACCTAATTGGTTCCAGGGTGAGGTTCGTAAGACGAAACATTGTTTCCCATAGGAAACAATGTAAAATCAATTAATCCGTGCAACGAACCCCCCCCACACACACAAAAAAATGCCGCTGCCCGGCTGTCACCTTTTGAAACAGCCGGGGGGCTTCCCAGCGTCCTCCTGAACCCAAACGCCAAACCCGAACTTCCGGGTACGGCGTTCGGGAGGACACCGAGAAGCTCCCCGGCTGTTTTAAAAGGTAACAGCTTGGCGGCGGGGCTTCCCAGCGGCCTCCTGAACGCCGAACCTGGAAGTTCGGCAAAAGTTCGGGTTTGGGAGGCCGCTTGGAAGCCCCGCCGCCCGGCTGTCTCCTTTTAAAACAGCCAGGGGGCTTCCCAGTGTCCTCCTGAACCCAAATGCCAAACCCGAACTTCCGGGTTCGGCGTTCGGGCCGCCGAGAAGCCCCCCGGCTGTTTTAAAAGGTGACAGCCGGGCAGCGGGGCTTCTCAGCGGCCTCCCGAACGCCGAACCTGGAAGTTTGGGTTTGGCGTTTGGGTTCAGGAGGACACTGTATTTAGGGGCAACAGCATTTACCCCAGAATATCAAATATGACCTTCACCCAGGAACAAATCCGGATGTGGGTCTTCAATACCAGATAAAGAATCTCTTTCTTTTCTCCATCTCCCAGGTAACCTATTCTGCTCTCTGTGGGTGATCTTTCATCAGATTTTCCCCAGACTTATTAGTAACTTCTCCAAAGATAGAACAGAAAGCTGATTGTTGCAGAAAACAGTAATTGCAGAAGACTTTCTCACTTATTCAAAATAAAACCTGGCATTTTAGTGCAAAAATATATGATAACATAAGATTATGTATAGAGCACACAAAAGCTGGAATTAATTATGGCCTGAAAATTGTTTTGGTTTACTTGTTACTTTTCTTCAAGGGTATGTTAAGACTGCCGTATTTTTTTAAAAAAAATATGCACACCAAAATGAACATTATTAAAATATTTTATCTAAAGACTACGGAAATTTTTAAATAGTCCTCATTGGGGAAGAAAGAATACCTTAGACAATTAGAAAACTCTCTTGAAGACTTGAAATCTGATTGCTGCCAGAATTTTGTAAGCAAAAGAAACTTTTGCTTCAAAAGTTTCAAGTCTTCAAAATTTCCCATTCCATAAGGGGCTGAATTTAACTGAGCATATGAAACATCAAATCATTCCCTTTTTGCTGCCAGTTATGAAAAATCAGCTGATGGAAAATATGTACTCAACTTTTCCATGTGTGGTATATAGCTAAACACCAAAGAAATGATTTCTCACATTTTGAGGGCCACTACATATTAAAGCTGAAAATATCTGTGAAAGGTATATTGGACAAAATTATTTGGATCCCAGAAATACTGGGTTCCCACTCAGAATTTATTGCAATAACAACAAAATAAAACAAAACAAACATTCCCAAACTTTTCAGTTTGGAATGGACTGATTCATTCACTGCTAGTGTGAATTCCAAACCTCCCAATCCTAAGTGGCAGTACTAAGAAGTAAAAAATGGTGAGCTATAATATAGATCATTTCCTTTCCTTTATGAAGACTGAGATCCAAGCACAATGTCCTTCTGATCCATATTGAAGCCTAGTAGCTATCAGAGAGAACTATAATGGGAGAAATATATAAGCTGAAGAAAATTATCCAAGTTTGGGAGTATCATAAAAAGTCCAATTGCTTTAAACTTTCAGAACTAAGTTGTCGTAAGTGTGAAATATGGCAAGCCTTGAATATTCTGTACCTGAAGTGTCAAGGGACAAATGCTATTATAACAGTTTATTATAATCTAATATAACTGATGGGTCTTCTCAGTGATGACTCCTGCCTTGTGGAACCCTATCCTATCCTCCTTGTACTTGTACTATTCCCACCAAAGCTTGTACTATTCCCACCAAATGTCTATGGAGATTCTCAATCATCCAGATCATGGTTGTCCCAGCTGCTTTTTCGAGAGACAACTGGACTTTCTTTGAAGATATTTCGCTTCTCATCCAAGACGTTTCTTCCACTCTGACTGGATGGTGTCAGAGCTGAAGAAGCTTCTTAGATGAGAAGTGAAATGTCTTCAAAGAAAAAAAAGTCCAGTTGCCTCTTGAAAAAGCACTTTTGGAACTACTATTCCCACTATTCTGACTTTCCACAAACTGCTAGAAATTTGTTAGTTTCCCCAAGTATTGGTTTAGGATGATGGCTGAACCCCCTTAGTTTGAGGGGTTTTTTTAAAAAAAAAACCCTGCCTTCTTTTTCTTAATATACTTTGTTTTTAATGTTCTATCTGTAAGCTGCCTAGAGTTGCTATGGAGTTAAGCAACCTCAAGATTGAAAAAAACCCAACCCTGCCCCATGTTTACAGACAATCTCAGGCTTTATTTTCTTGACCTCAAAGGCAACATTCTTGTCCTCAAAGGCAACATTCCTGACATGAACTCCAAAGAAGGAGTTTCACCTAGTTTATCTGCCGGATGAGTAAGAGAATATCTGTTTAGTCTGAAAAAAGTAAACAGACTCTGTATCTTCTCACCTTCATTAATATTCATTTATAAAATTTGTTTACCTTTGAAAACATAAAAGCAAACAACCCAAGATAATTGACTTTCAAAGTCTTGGTCTCCTATGTTTTGCTTGTTCTTCCACACTGCTCAAAATTCAAGTCTGCGGCAAGCACACCTCCTCACTGCTTACAATAACTATTGTACAGTGGTACCTCTACTTAAGAACTTAATTCGTTCCGTGACCAGGTTCTTAAGTAGAAAAGTTTGTAAGTAGAAGCAATTTTTCCCATAGGAATCAATGTAAAAGCAAATAATGCATGCAAACCCATTAGGAAAGAAATAAAAGCTAGGAACTTGGGTGGGAGGAGAAGGAGGAAGAAAATGAGGACAGTCATTGCCAAAGGAATGAGGTAATGGGAGGGGAATAAAAAAAATCCAAATCTTGGAATACTGTGTTCAGTTCTGGAGACCTCACCTACAAAAAGATATTGACAAAATTGAACGGGTCCAAAGATGGGCTACAAGAATGATGGAAGGTCTTAAGCATAAATCATATCAGGAAAGACTTAATGAACTCAATCTGTATAGTCTGGAGGACAGAAGGAAAAGGGGGGACATGATCGAAACATTTAAATATGTTAAAGGTTCAGGAGGGAAGTGTTTTTAATAGGAAAGTGAACACAAGAACAAGGGGACACAATCTAAAGTTAGTTGGGGGAAAGATCAAAAGCAACATGAGAAAATATTATTTTACTGAAAGAGTAGTAGATCCTTGGAACAAACTTCCAGCAGACGTGGTTGGTAAATCCACAGTAACTGAATTTAAACATGCCTGGGATAAACATATAGCCATCCTAAGATAAAATACAAAAAATAGTATAAGGGAAGACTAGATGGACCATGAGGTCTTTTTCTGCCATCAGTCTTCTATGTTTCTATGTTTAAGGCTTTAAAAAAAAGAGGGACTCTTGAGGCGGCAAGGAGGAGCATGCACTCCCATACACCTGGTGCGAGGCTGCCTCCCATACACTGCGCCAGAGAGAGAAACCCAGGGGGAATGGCAGGAAACAGGCCAGGCTTTCGTGCCGCTCTCAAATTTCCTGGAAAATTTTTTTCCGGGCTCGGATTCTTAAGTAGAAAATGTTTCTTAAGAAGAGGCAAAAAAATCTTGAACACCCGGTTCTTATCTAGAAAAGTTCTTAAGTAGAGGCATTCTTAAGTAGAGGTACCACTGTATTTGAATTGTAATTATTATTAATCAATAATTATAACTGAATCAAATTATGTCTGATATAACAAAAGCGAAAGATTTTTCCTTGTGAAATTTGCAGATGTTTTGATTCATTTTTAGTTAAGGTATTTTATTCACTTTGAAATTTTAAATAATATTTCTTGAAGAAGCAAGTTTGAAGAGAAGTGTGGTTCATTTTTAACAAAATGAGAAATGGTTTTAAAAGTTGATACAATAGTCCTGAGTAATACATTTCTAGCGTACTGTATTTCCATTCAGTTTTTTTAGTCTTTTATATAAGCTTGGAAAAAAGATATTACTGTTTTAAATTATTCTATTAATAATGAACAACTTAAAGCAGCAACATTTTTCTTCATGCTTGATTGGACGTCTGTGAAAAAAGGACTGCTTTAATGAATAGGAGAAAGGGGTTGTGTTAGCCTGTTTTTTGAATCGTTTTTAAAAGTATGGAGAGCTCTAATGCAGTATACACGCAGAATCAAGATTGACAGTCTTGTTTCTGTCAATGGCAGCTTCTTTCAATATAACAGATCGTGCAGAATGCAGCTGCGAGAGCAATCATGGGCTTCCCCAAATATGCCCATGTTACACCAACACTCCGCAGTCTGCATTGGTTGCCGATCAGTTTCCGGTCACAATTCAAAGTGTTGGTTATGACCTATAAAGCCCTTCATGGCACCGGACCAGAATATCTCCGGGACCGCCTTCTGCCGCACGAATCCCAGCGACCAGTTAGGTCCCACACAGTTGGCCTTCTCCGGGTCCCGCCAACTAAACAATGTCATTTGGCGGGACCCATGGGAAGAGCCTTCTCTGTGGCAGCCCCGGCCCTCTGGAACCAGCTGCCCCCTGGAGATTAGAATTGCCCCCACCCTCCTCACCTTTCGTAAGCTCCTTAAAACCCACCTCTGCCGTCAGGCATGGGGGAACTGAGATATTCCTTCCCCAAAGGCCTTACAATTTATGCCTGGTATGTTTGCGTGTATGTTTGGTTTTATAATAAGGGTTTTTTAGTTGTTTTAGTATTGGATTGTTACATGTTGTTTTTATCATTGTTGTTAGCCGCCCCGAGTCTGCAAATGTCCATTTTAACCTAATACAAGCAACTTACGAATTAAAAATGATAACAATGCATAGAGAATTAATTTTGGAATTAAAATTGTCTTGAAAGATTCCTGGGAAATATTTAATCGGGAAGGGTTTTTTTGTTAAAATTCTCTCACACGCATACACACATATACTTACCTGCCAAGCAGTAATTGTCTGAAGTTGCCATTTTGTGGATTAAATGCGAGGTGATGAGAGAGATAATTGCATAGCCGTGCCCCAATATAGGAAAAATTGGGGACAGATGTAGCCTTTCAAAACAATCAGAAAAACAACCAGAATTAGACATTTTCAAAAGTTCTGTGGTGATTGTATATTTTCTACTTATTTCAAACATAGGTAATATTCTGAATAATATTCAGAATAGTCTAAGTGGCAAACCTCTATGGATGCTAAAACTTGACATCAAAATAAAAACTGGATAGTCATTAATAGAACATTAAGGTTGTATTTTGAGTTTCTCAGAGATTTAGGAGTTCTTACTTTCTCATAAAGAGACAGGAATCAAAAAGTTACTTAGAAGTTAGGCAATCCTGGGAACCCATGTGTTCTAGTCCTTCTTTAAACAAAAAGACAGATACAGTGATACCTCGTCTTACGAACTTAATTGGTTCCGGGATGAGGTTTGTAAAGTGAAATGTTTGTAAGACGAAACAATGTTTCCCATAGGAATCAATGGAAAAGCGATTAATGTGTGGAAGCCCAAAACTCACCCCTTTTGCCAGCCGAAGGGCCCGTTTTTGCGCTGCTGGGATGCCCCTCAGGCTCCCCTCCATTGGAAACCCCACCTCCGGACTTCCGTTGCCAGCGAGGGGCCCATTTTTGCCCTGCTGGGATTCCCCTGCAGCATTGCAAAAACACGGAAGTCCGGGGGTGGTGTTTCCCATGGAGGGGAACCTCAGGGGAATTCCAGCAGCGCAAAAACGGGCCCTTCGCTGGCAACAGAAGTCCAGAGGCTGGGCATCCCAGTGGCAGTGACTTGGGTTTGTAAGGTGAAAATAGTTTAGAAGAAGAGGGGAAAAAACCTTAAACCTCGGGTTTGTATCTTGAAAAGTTTGTATGACGAGTGGTTTGTAAGACGAGGTATCACTGTATATTTATTCGACTTCTATGCCCCCCAATCCCAAAGGCCAGCCACTAGGTGGGGGGCGCATGCACGCATGCCCATCAGTGTGAGATTTGGCATCTGTGCATGCGCAGAAGTGAAATCTCACACAAGAACGCTTGTGCGTGAGAGATTTTGATGATTTTTTTGCTTCCACGCATGCACAAAAGCAAAAAACCTGCCAAAAACCAGCGAAATCTCACACGTGAGAACATCCTCGTGCAACATTTTGCTTGCTCTGCATGCATAGAAGCCAAATCTCACGCGGGTGCAGAGATACATATGCATCTCAATTTCCACTTCCGGAACCCCGATCCCAGGTGTCCCAGTGCAACCCGCTACTGCCAGTCACCATCTTTCAGCCTTAGGAAGCAGGCAAGCGGGAGACACTTCTGAAATCTTACAGCAGAGGTCTTCAAACTTGGCAATTCTAAAACTTGTGGACTTCAACTCCCAGAATTCTCCAGTCAGCTATGCTGGCTGGAGAATTCTGGGAGTTGAAGTCCACAAGTCTTAAAGTTGCCAAGTTTGGGGACCCCTGTCTTATAGGGACTTCTACAGGAAGTAGCGAAGGGTCAAATCAACTTAAAGGCATATGAACATAGTATCACCTAATCTTTTACTTAATAACAATTGCGAAGACACAACCTTATCCAACACATACATCAATCTGCGCCCAGCATTATGAATTCCTGAACAATTTCATTTCTTACAAATACGGTAGTTTTCCTTTCTCTGAATTTTTTTAAATTGAGAAATGAAGTTGCACATGCTAGTTTAACTTTCCTTTAACAAAGAACAATTAAAGCCCATGCTAAAACAGAACAGAAACCAAATGCACTCAAGGTAACTCACCAGAAAATATTTACAAACAAATGCTGCTTTCTAATCTCAAATGAGTTCCCTAGTGGATTCACGTTTTCAAGTCATATCCTTTGTTCTCATTTTCAAAATATACAGATGACCTTAACTTTGGTATTTAAACGTTCCTTTTTACAATTACTGTCTTCCACAGCAAGTATTATATTGCTACAGTTATGCAGATGTTTTCCATATTAAAAACCCAATTCCTTAAATGATGTACGATAAACATATATCTACAAGTAGTCCCTGATTTATGACTGCTCACTCAGCGAGTGCCTGAAATTCTAATGAACCTGCCTAGGGGTTCCCTACAACATGAATCCAATATATAACCATTTTCCCTCATGGACACATAACTAAACTTTGGGTACTTGGCTATTAGGCTGCATTTATGGCCAACTGCAGCATTCCACGGTCACACGACTGGGAATTATGAGAGTTTTGCTGAAAATCAGCATGTCCTGTTTATGGCAAAACCGTGCTCGTAGCAAACCTTTAATTTATTCAATGACAACTGCAAAAGAGGTCATATAATTGGGTTGACCAAACCATTTTATCATGGTCATGAGTTATGACTGATTGACAGGCTCCATTTCAGCCATAATTCGAGGACCACTTTATAATAAAAGGATAGAGAGATGTCATGCTTATTTTCAAATTTATTGATAAAAAACAATCTATTTCTGGTTTGATTAAATAATGAGACAATATTAACAAACATCAGGATTCTTTATTATTATAAGATACACCAAATCAAGAAACCAAGACTGACAGTCCTAATATCTACTATTTATTATAAAAGCATTGTAGTATGAAACCTCTTTCTAAGGTTTTCATAAATTTGTATTGAATTGGCACCTATGTACTCCTACCTAACTCCCCTCGTAGAAACGAGGGTCAAAGGGGCATTTAAGCTATTGAGTACAACCCTCTGCTTAGGTCAAGAATCTGAATCAAAGCGTCCTTGACAGATGGCTGTCTAAATTCTGTCTGATCATATCCAGAGAAAGCAGCTTAGGTCTCCCTAGATAATCTGTTCTGGTCAAATTGTTTCCTACATTCAATCAGAACCTGTTTTCTTTTAACAGAAGACCATTCAATGCTTTGCATTGTGGAGCGATAGATAACAGATTCCAATGCTGGCTGGGGAATTCTGGGAGTTGAAGTCCAAATATCTTCAAGTTGCCAAGGTTGGGAAACACTGGTCTAGATAATGTAAACCACTTAGAGAGAGAAAGCTGTAAAGCAGTATACAGTGGTACCTCAAGATATGAACCCCTCGTCTTACGAACAACTCGTGATACGAACCCGGGGTTCAGAAAAATTTTGCCTCTTCTTACGAACTTTTTTCGAGTTACGAACCGGCATTCGGAGACTGCTGGGAAGCTGCACGGCTGTTTTAAAAGGTGACAGCCAGGCGGCGGGGCTTCCCAGAAGCCTCCCGAACGCCGGTTCGTAACTCGAAAAAAGTTCGTAAGAGGCAAAAATTTTCTGAACCCCGGGTTCGGTTCGGGAGGTTGCTGGGAAGCCCCCCAGGCCGGCTGTCACCTTTTAAAACAGCCGCGACTGCTGGGAAGCCACGCGGCTGTTTTAAAATGTCACAGCCGGCCTGGGGGGCTTCCCAGCACCCCCCCCGAACCCCGAACCTGGAAGTTCGGCAAAAGTTCGGGGTTCGGGGGGGTGCTGGGAAGACCCCCAGGCCGGCTGTCACCTTTTAAAACAGCCGCGTGGCTTCCCAGCTGTCTCTGAACACCGAACGCGGAAGTTCGGGTTTGGCGTTCAGCTTTGGGAGACAGCTGGGAAGCCGCACGGCTGTTTTAAAAGGTGACAGCCGGCCTGGGGGGGCTTCCCAGCACCCCCCCGAACCCCGAACTTTTGCCGAACTTCCGGGTTCGGGGGGGTGCTGGGAAGCCCCCCAGGCCAGCTGTCACCTTTTAAAACAGCCGCGCGGCTTCCCAGCAGTCGCCGAATGCCGTTTTTTTGCGGGGGGGGGGGTTTGGGTTGCACGGATTAATTGACTTTACATTGTTTCCTATGGGAAACAATGTTTCATCTTACGAACCTTTCGTCTTACGAACCTCCTCCTTGCACCAATTAAGTTCGTATCATGAGGTATTACTGTATAATATCATGATCTCCTATCATGATCAACATCATGATCCGAATATTAGCTACGGTAGTCGGTGATAAAATGTATGCAAGCAAACAAAGAGCAACCAGGGCTCCAGAGTACAGGTTTTTGCTGCCTTCTGTATAACACATCTTGATAATTTTCACTATTTTTATTTGCTCATTTTCCATTTGCAGTAGGATATTCTACTGAAAACGAGACAGGGAAATGATCATTTTGTCTGACTGGAGATTATATTACTGTTGGTGCTGCTTCTTTTTCTCAGCAAAGTGCTTTAGATATTTATCGAATTCAATTTGTTTAGTGCCCATTTCCCTACATTCCAAGATTGCCTTGGACACTAACAATAATTTTCTCTGGGATTTGGCACATTCACAAGAAACCTAGAACCTGATTTGAATGAGTAAAATTCTGTTACTGCAAACACAGCATCCTAAATGAGATGAAGCTTCTAGCAGCCTAAAGATTCCAATGATTAATTTATTAAATGTATTGCCATCCATCTCAGCGGTTGGCTTATAAACTGTTAAAAGCTGATATAAAACAATTAAGATTAAATAGAAATTAAAAATCAAGAGGACCGGTGACACAGGAGAAGACAGGTGGGGATATTTTTTTTAATCAACCCTGTCAGTCATTCCCAGCAGTGGGCACCACCCCTATCAGGACTCTAAGACCAGCCAGCAGAGCCAGGTTTTAAGGCTCTTCCAGAAGGCCAAGAGGGTGGGCCTGGACTTCATCTCTGAGAGAATATTCCAGAAGGCAGGGCTCACAGAAATATCTTCTCCTGGATCCTGCGAGCCAAAATTATTTGACAGACAGGATCTAAAATAGGCTTCTTGTGGTGTGACCGGAACAATCTGGAACCGAACACATTCAAAGCCGTAGAAATGGTGGTAGACTTTAGGAGAAACCCTTCTATCCTTCCACCTCTCACAATAATAGACAACACAGTATCAACAGTAGAGATTTTCAAATTTCTAGGGTCTATCATATCTCAAGACCTAAAATGGTCACCTAACATCAAAAACATCATCAAAAATGCACAACAAAGAATGTTCTTTCTGTGCCAACTCAGGAAGCTCAAACTGCCCAAGGAGCTTCTGATACAGTTCTACAGAGGAATCATTGAGTCTGTCATCTGCACCTCTATAACTGTCTGGTTTGGTTCTGCAACCCAGCAAGACCGACACAGACTTCAGAGGATAATCAGAACTGCAGAAAAAACAATTGCTGCCAATCTGCCTTCCATTGAGGACTTGTATTCTGCACGAGTCAAAAAGAGGGTGGTGAAAATATTTACTGACCCCTCACATCCTGGACACAAATTGTTTCAACTCCTACCCTCAAAACGTTGCTAGAGCACTGCGCACCAAGACAATTAGACACAAGAACAGTTTTTTCCCCAAATGCCATCACTGTACTAAACAAATAAATCCTTCAACACTGTCAAACCTTTTACTAAGTCTGCACTTCTATTTCCACTAGTTTTTTCTCATTATTCCTATCACCCTTTTCCTCCCTCTTAGGACTGTATGACTGTAACTTGTTGCTTGTATCCTAAGATTTTTATTAATATTGATTGTTTCTTCATTACTTATTTGACCCCTATGACAATCATTAAGTGTTGTACGACATGATTCTTGACAAATCTATATTTTCTTTTATGGACATTGAGAGCATATGCACCAAGACAAATTCCTTGTGTGTCCAATCACACTTGGCCAATAAAGAATTCTGTTCTGTTCTATTCTATTCTGCTGGAGTAGGACAGGCCAATCCCATTGGGGTGAAATGGCTCCCCAGATATCCTGGACATAAAGGGCTTTAAAGGCATTAATGAAACCTTGAACTGGAGCTGCAATAGTGCAGCTCACTCAACAACAGTGTTATATGCGCTACCTGAGGAGTTTCCAGAACTGTTTGTGCTGCTATGTTCTGTACCAGTGGTAGCTTCCAAATACTCTTCAATGTAGAGTGAGTTGCAGTCAACCAACTGAGAGATGACAGGGCATAAGTGACTATGCACAGTGCCTCATAATACTGGGGGGGAGGAATATAGTGCTGAATTCAGCCCTGGGTTTATTTCTCCTGCACTTTCACAAAGAACTGGCAGCTGGCCTTTCCCTCTTCTCACTCTGCTAAGTGTAATCCTGGCATTGCTCTATCAATATGATATTGTATTTTATTTCAATATGTTGATTTCCTTGTTTTTGTACCATTTACAAATTATTTATTATTTTATATTGCACAGCAAACCTTTTTTTCAATCTCAAAATCTCCAGTTGTTCTAAGCTTTTAATTATTTGAGGGAAATATTTTATTGTACTATTTGTTTACTTATTTTAAAGATCTACATGACTACCCAATGTGCAAAAATGGGACTCTCAGAGGCATACAGGAATAATATCAAAAATTACCACAACTGTTGTCACACATCTGTTACACCTGCAAGTTGAACCCCATTCTACCACTAACACCTGAGGATAAACCCAGGTCTTCAAAGTTTCCTAAAGACTAGCAGGATTAGGGTTGGTTGAATGGGGAAGGGGGGGTGTCGTTTCACAAGGCAGGTGGGAAAGCAGAGAAGGTCCACCTCATATGTCCCAGGAGTTGACCCTGTTTCAAGGAAGGCACCTGGAGCACGCATAGAAACATAGAGGATTGACAGCAGAAAAAGACTTCATGGTCCATCTAGTCTGCCCTTATACTATTTCCCGTATTTTATCTTAGGATGGATAAATGTTTATCCCAGACATGTTTAAATTTAGTTACTGTGGATTTACCAACCACATCTGCTGGAAGTTTGTTGAAAGCATCTACTACTCTTTCAGTAAAATAATATTTTCTCACGTTGCTTCTGATTTTTTCCCCAACTAACCTCAGATTGTGACTCCTTGTTCTCGTGTTCACTTTCCTATTAAAAACACTTCCCTCCTGAACCTTATTTAACACTCTATCGAGGCATGTTTAGACAAGTAGAAAGAGGTTCCTCAAAAAACCTGGTCCTAGGCCATGTATTCCCTTGCTTTACAGCATTTACACAAATTTCTAAAGCCATAGCCACTCAACAAATTACCTGTTGATATATGAGTTCAACAAGTTCTTGTAAAGCTTCATGTGTATTCACACAGCCATTCAGAATTTCTGAAAAATGTGCTATTTCCGTTTCAAAGCAGGCTGGCTGCTCTGCCAGATGATTCAGAAAATCCTGCACATATTCTGTTGAAGTTGGATATCCATCACAGCCATCTTCTAAAGAAGATTCCTAAAAATAATTATCAATTTGAATTGCATCATTATCATGACTGTATACTTATAATTTCTTTATATATTGAGTTTCACATTCAAGGAATACTAATGGAATGTCATTCATTTTAAACATTTTCGTTTTTAAATTTACACCACAAATGAAATAGTGAATGAAATAGTTATTATTATTTTATTCAACTTTTTTTATGCTGCTCTTCTTAGACTCAGGGGGGTTTACAACAGGTTAGCAATAGCATTTTTTAACAGAGCCAGCATATTGTCCCCGCAATCCGAGTCCTCATTTTACCCACCTCGGAAGGATGGAAGGCTGAGTCAACCTTGAGCCGGTGATGAGATTTGAACCGCTGACCCGCAGATCTAGCAGTCAGCTTTAGTGGCCTGCAGTACTGCACTCTACCCACTGCGCCCCTTCGGCTAATTCTTGTAAGAGCGAATGCATTTTCTAATTTTTTTAAAATACGTTTATAATTTTTTTATTTAGATGGAGCAGGTAGAGAGAAATTCTTAATACTTACAGTATGATTTGCGGTGTATCCTGATGGGTAAAATTCAGGAGCGTTTACTGATAGCTTTGACATTACCACTGGAGCCACAACCACCTGAGGTTTAGTTACTGCTGGGCCCAGATTTTTTTTTTCTGGTAATGATGCAGGTCTTGCTGGATCTGAAAAAATATACAAAACCTAATTAAATAGCTTTCATGTCAGTTTAAAATTTCTTTGGGGGTGTCAGCTTTTCTGCCTGTGAATTTGTCTTATTTGAGAAATATAAGGCACCCCCGAAAAATAAGACGTAGCACAACTATTGGAGCAAAAATTAATATAAGACAGTGTCTTATTTTTGGGGAAACACAGTAGGAAGTTAGCAGGTAGAAAGTTTTCTGGAAGAAGAGGCGGTTTAATAAGATATCTAAATGAAGCAAAAACTCCTTGAATGTTCTTTGACGCTGGAGCTAGTGCTGAAAAAGTGGTTATCTAGTACCATCTGAGACCCAGGGGCGGGTTCCAGATTCTGCTACTGCTGGTTTGCTCATGGACGGCGCACGCATGCACAGTACAAAAATAACCAAGATGAGGACCGTCTTGAAGTGGGTGGCAGGTGTAGGTCACTGCCAGTGCCAGCGACCCAGGCCACCAAGTTACTAACGGTTCTATAGAACGGGTCCAAACTGGTAGTAACCCACCTCTGTTCTGATCTTATCTAATGAAGTTATATATGCCCTTGAGTATACACTGACATCAGAATCTACTTTATGAGAATGGCGAGGCATTCCTACTCTCTCCTCTTACTGTGTTGGGAGACTTTCTCCTATTATATTTGCTTGATTTACTGACTAAATTTCTAAAAGGGTGAGGGAACAATTTTTAATTTTTTGAACAGAACTTTGAATACTTGTAAAATGCTCAACTATATGGGAATTGATAGCCAGCTGCCTTCCTTTTTCTATCAAATGCCATCCTGGAATGATAGTCTGAAAGGTGTTAGTTCTAACATTTGAGTGGAAGTAGTGGCAGTGAGAGAGCTGTATATACATATTTTTATAAGCTTCGTTACTTGACCATGGCAGTGATTTTCAACCTTTTTTGAGCCGCTACACATTTTTTACATTTACAAAATCCTGGGGCACACCACCAACCAAAATGACACAAAATGACACTCTAACACAGTACATATTATACATATACAGTGATCCCTGGGTATCGCGATCCCGATCATTGCGAACGGCTATATGGCGATTTTTCAACCCGGAAGTCAAAACACCATCTGCGCATGCGCGCCCTTTTTTTCTATGGCCACGCATGCGTAGATGGCGCCGGGCAGATCAGCTGCTGGGCGGCTTCCCTGGGTCTTCCCCCTCTTGCTGGCGGGAGGGCGAGCGGCGGGCATCAGCGAGGAGTTTCCCCACCGCCCACGCAAACTCCTCGCTGCTGCCGCGCCCGCCGCTTGTCCGCCGCCTGCCTGCCCGCGCGCCCGCCGCTCGCCTGCCCTTCGCCCGCCCACGCCGTTCGCTCGCGCCGCTTCCCAGCTAAGTCCTGAAGCGAATTGGCTTCAGGACTCAGCTGGGAAGCGGCGCGAGCGAGCGGCGCGAGCGAACGGCTTGTCCGCCGCCTGCCTGCCCGCTCGCCCTTCGCCCGCCCACGCCGTTCGCTCGCGCCGCTTCCCAGCTGAGTCCTGAAGCGAATTGGCTTCAGGACTCAGCTGGGAAGTGGCGCGAGCGAACGGCGTGGGCGGGCGAAGGGCGGGCGAGCGGCAGCGAGGAGTTTGCGTGGGTGGCGGGGAAACCCCAATCTTCGGCTCCTCGCTGCTGCGGCGGAAGTAAAAACACCATCTGCGCATGCGCAGATGGTGTTTTTACTTCCGCACTGGTACTTCGCGAAAAACCGATCATTGCGAGGGGTCCTGGAACGGAACCCTCACAATAATCGGGGGACCACTGTAGATAACATTGTGATACATTGTATATAACCCTCTGCGGGGGGGCTCTTATAAAATGAAAAAGGTCAAATATCTATATATCTATCAGGATAGACATAACGGGCTGAGGCTGAGGCTTCATCTAGTGGTGGCAACATTTACCTCCAGTCCTGACCAGGATTAGAAATCTGGACCATGGGGAGGAGTAGCGGCTTCAACTACTTGCCATGGCCACACAATGACAAGTGCGTGGCAGCCCGAGCGGGAACCTTCCTGGGTGTGGATGAGAGGCGGCCTGCTATTGGTTCATCACTAGTGGTCAGGACGCACCCTAGATGGTGATTGGTCAGTGGGTGTTCCCTGTGCCTCCACTCTTCCTGTCCCGTAGTTTGGGGACCCATGTTTAATTTCCCCACGGCACAGCTGACCATGTCTCACGGCACACTGGTTGAAAAACACTGGACTATGGAACCAATCGAGGGGTTGGTTTGTGTTGCTGCTGTCATGTGGGTGGGAGTATAGGTTTTTACTTCATTACTTGACTATATTACCTGTTTAAGAAGAGCTCTATTAACCCTGTACGAAAAGCGGCCAGTTAAAGATTATGAACAGCACATGAAGATAATACCATTTTTTCACTGTCGCTCCAGAACATATGATAAAGTCAGCTACCTGCAATTCATATAGTTGTCAAGACTAGTAGTCATTGGTAGATATATCTTTCACGTATATTTTAAGGAGATTTGTTTTTAGTTTTACATTTTTCTCTTTTTATTTTATACAATTTTTTAAATTTATAATTAAAAAAATAGACTAAATTACTTAATTTCAATGATTCTGCTCCTCTGACTACCACGTACAAGTTTGCATTGATTTTCTCATACATATTTCTCCTTCCCATCTATTTTGTTATTCTGGCAGGATGAATCTAGTGGCAGGCCAAAGTCTCTTAACTCCAAATGATGGCTGTTTTGGAGCGCTGACATCTAGTTCTTACCAATATTCTGGTGGAGAATCTGAAAGGAAATGCATCATCCTATGCATATATATTTTTTCTCCTTTAAGGATAATTGAAGCAGAACACAGACCATTCTCCCAGAGTTGGTCAAAAAGTCTCACTGTTGACTAACTTTGGAAAAGATTGTACCAAAGTACAAGAATGGCCTCTGAAAGTAATGAAAGCACTCTGAAGTTAAAAAGCAATGAGAGCTGAAAATGACTTCATATTCAGAGTCCTCTACTGAAATCAATACATCACATAGCAGTTCGAATCCCTAGCATAGATCTCCTGTGCGAGCAGGGGGTTGGACTAGATGGCCTCCAAGGTCTCTTCCAACTCTGTTACTGTTGTATGTTACATATAAGGAGTGGTTCTTGAGAGGATAAAAATGCTTTTCCTACTGCCCGACCACACTGCTCACCCATTTTGAGACTATCAGAAATCACTACCCCTAAATCCTTCTCTTCTGAAGTTTTTGCTAACAGAGAACTGCCAATGCAATACTCAGATTGAGGATTCCTTTTCCCCAAGTGCATTATTTTACATTTGGAAACATTAAACTGCAGTTTCCATTGCTTTGACCATTTATCTAGTAAAGCTAAATCATTTACCATATTACAGACCTCTCCAGGAATATCAACCCTATTACACACTTTAGAGTCATCGGCAAATAGGCAAACCTTCCCCTATGTCACTCACAAACATATTAAAAAGAATAGGACCCAGAACAGACCCTTGTGGCACACCGCTTGTAACCTGTCTCTGCTCAGAATACTCACCATTAACAATAACTCTCTGATGTCTATGCTTCAGCCAGCTTGAAATCCACTGAACTATCCAGGGATTAAGCCCAATCTTTGCTAATTTATCTATCAGCTCTTTATGTGGAACCGTATCAAAGGCTTTGCTGAAGTCCAGATAGGCAATATCCATGGCACCACCTTGATCCAACACCTTTGTGACATAGTCAAAGAAATCAATGAGATTAGTCTGACATGATTTGCCTTCAGTAAAGCCATGCTGATACCCAGTCCATCAGGATGGAAAGACAAGATATGTTATACGAGTCCCATCTATTACAGTGGTCATTTACGGGACTATGAAAGAAGGTTTTCTTGGTGGTGGATTCTTCTCTATGAAACATCAGTCTCTTGGAGGAATATCCACCTTGTTGTTTTTATGAAAGGCCTGGAATACGTGATTTTGTCAATGGAATTGGGGACCATAAATGGAGTTGGAACCAATCAAGGTGTTGTGTTGTGTTGCTGCTGTCATGTAGGTGGGAGTATAGGTTTTTGTTTGGATTTTTAATATTGAAAGCAGCCTGGATCACCTAAATAAATACATTTGATTATAAATAAGGGTTTTTTCCCCATTTTTAGAATTCAATATTACAATCTGTGGCAACTTGAATGCTATCAGAGGAAAAATTGTACTAATCTTATAATCCAAGATTTTTCTAAAAGTTTCAAAAAGAAAATGTTTCTTTGCAATTTTCTAATCAATGGAGTAGAATAAACCCAGTGATCCTGACTCTAATTCAAATTTAACTGGAACATCTACAGCAGATTTCAACCTTAAGAAAATTATTGAGTCAGTGTGAAAACTGCAAGTCACATAGAAAAATGCATTTTAAAATACCAACTAATAGCTGACTTTGTGTTATTAATTTTGTTCACATACTGTTAAAGTACATAAAGTACAGAGTCACTTCAAAACTGCAAAATAAAATTATAGTGCATAATGATTTATGTCTATATAGTACAGCAAGCTAACGCAGCTCTTTTCCAACAGCATCCCAAAGACAGAACTGAGGAATTATTGGATAGGTAGGCTGATTTACCTCTTCAGAATGCTGATTGTAATGCCAATCAAAGAGCACTAATCTAGGAAGGCTGTTTACACTGCTGAACAATTGTTTAAAAGCAGTTAATACCCAGTGGACGTCTCTGCCCTATAGCCTTCAACCTGCACACATCTGATATGGAGCCAGAAAACAGAAGCAGACGTTATGTTAGCTACTAACTGAGACTGAATGGAGAACAGCATTTCTGCAGCAATAGTGTGTGGAGGGGTTGGGGGATGCCATTCTTACACAAGAACAGAGGTCTCCAACTTGGCAACTTTAAGATTTGTGGAGTTCAACTCCCAGAATTCCTCAGTCAGCAAAGCTGGTTGATGAATTCGGGGAGTTGAACCCCACAAGTCTTAAAGTTGCCAAGGTTGGAGACCCTTGCACTAAAGTACCCAGCAAAATGGAAATGTTAATATGCACCACCCCAATAATAATAATATCAGAGTACAATCAGAGTACAACATATAAACATGGTTTATATATATTTTACCTAGATTGCTATTTATTCTTGTTAACATCCAATCAACAGAGATTGGACTCATTTGAGACAATGATGAATCCGCATACAGACAGGAGATTGAACAACTAATTTTATGGTGTAGCTGGAACAATCTGAAACTGAACACACTAAAAAACCATAGACATTGTGGTAGACTTTAGGAGAAACACACCCATACTTCCACCTTTTATAATACTAGACAACACAGTATGAACTATAGAGACCTTAAAATTTCTAGGTTCAACCATATCACAAGATCTAAATGAACACCTAACGCCAAAAAAGCATAATAAATAATGTTCTTTCTGCGCCAACTCAGAAAGCTCAAACAGCCCGCTGCTAATACGGTTCTACAGAGGAATTATAGATTTGTCATCTGCACCTCTATAACTGTCTAGTTTGGTTCTGCAACCCAACAAGACAGACACAGACTTCAGAAGATAATCAGAACTGCAGAAAAAACAATTGCTATCAACTTGACTTCCATTGCGGACCTGTGTACTGCACGAGTCAAAAAGCAGGCCGTGAAAATATTTACGGATCCCTCACATCCTGGACACAAACTGTTTCAATTCCTACCCTCAAACACGCTACAGAGCACTGCATACCAGAACAACTAGACACAAGAAGTTTCTCCCTGAATGCCATCACTCTGCTAAACCAACAATTCCCTCAACATTGTCAAATTATTTACTAAGTCTGCACTATTATTAATCTTCTCATCGTTCTCATCACCCATTGCCTTCCACAAATGACTATATGACTGTAACTTTTTTGTTTGTACAATTCTAGTTCCTAATATGATTGGATTGCTTATTTGTACCTGCACTATCATTAAGTTTTGTACCTTATGATTCTTGATGAACTTTTCTTTTACGTACACTGAGAGCATATGCACCAAGACAAATTCTGTGTGTATCCAATCATACTTGGACCAAAAACCCCTCTATTCTATTCTATTCTATTCTATCTTATTGTATATTGTAAATTTGCTTTAAATATCAATTCAGTTTATGTCTTTTATATGCCTAGAAAATAATTACTTGAATATCTTAATTTTTTATTTGGATCGATTAAGTTTATTTATTATTTATTTTATTAATTAGATTTGTATGCTGCCCCTCTCCGAAGACTTGGGGCAGCTTAACTAAATATAATGAAGTTTAATGCATCCCTAAGAACTTGAGTATTCAGAATTAAGTTTAGGATTTTTTTTTGTATTTTTATTCACATGTTAAGGATTTCAGAACCAATAATATACAAATTTGGAATTACATTCTACTCATTGAGCAAAACGATGTCCAATTGGCCTAAAATTTAGCATCAGGAAAGCAAAAATAAAAGAGTTATTTATTTATAATAAATTAATATATCACATTACAGGAGTACTGAATTCATATCCCCAGAAGATATAGGTATGTATGGGTTCATGAATTGAAAAGGTCAAATTATACATACCTCACTATGTAATACCAGAAGTTACACAAATATAGGTCAATGACACATTGTTACAACCTTACCTATCTATTCCAGGGCATTTTAAAGGGCAATCTAAACAGAGGAAGGAGAATTCAAGGGAATAGGATTGCCAACTGCAGCTGAAGATATATTTTTTTCTACAATATGCATAGATACATTCTCGCACTAATAAAATGAGGCTAGATAGCCTTTCCTACGTGAAAAATTCAATTTTTTGAAACTTTCCAAGTAAAAAGTTTAGATTTCCACTAGCAGAGAAGTTTCACAAAGAGGAGGAAACAACTACAACTTAGAATCGTTCAGTCACAAGTCCCATTACATTCACTGGCATTCAAAGAAAAGCAGAAACTTATCTAGAATTGCTTCCTTAATATTTGCAAAGCTCAACGTTTGAATCTCCTCTGATGAAAAGGGCCAAATTTCACGCATATTGCACCCACCTAAACCAATCCCCCCAAACTTTAAATTGCATACTGTATAAGGACTATAGCAAAAGTTAAGGCTGGGCTCAAATTAGGGAGGCTGCGTGTTTGTCTGTTGGCTGCTAGCAGTTTGGCAGATGGAATCTCAGTAGGCTCAAGGTTGACTCAGCCTTCCATCCTTCCGAGGTGGGTAAAATGAGGACCCAGATTGTTTTGGGCAATATGTTTTACTCTGTAAACCAGAGGTCCCCAACCGCCGGTCCACAGACCAGGACCGGGCCGTTGGGGTTTTTCAGCCGGTCCGCGGCGCCAGGGCCCCCTCGGCCTTTCCGCGCTGCCCACCGCCCGCCCGATCTGCCCCCTCTGCTCCTCCGCCACCTCCTGCCTTTCACCGCAGCTCCTCCCGCACCCGGAACGCACGCCCTGCCCGCCTCACCTTTGCCGAGAGCACTTTCGTCCCGGGCTCTCAGCAAGGGGGTTGCAGGAGAGGCGGGGCCGGCGAAGGTGATATTCAATGTCGGGGGGCGCTTGGGCGGTTGCGCGCGCTCCCTATCTCCCTGCTAGCCCACTCGGAATATTCAAAATAAGAAAAACCTTTGCCGGCAAAGGCTTTTCTTATTTTGAATATTCCGAGTGGGCTAGCAGGGAGATAGGGAGCGCGCGCAACCACCCGTGCGCCGCCGACATTGAATATCACCTTCCTCGGTCTCCGCTGAGAGAACGCCTGCCCCGTCTCTCCTGCAACCCCCTTGCTGAGAGCCTGGGACGAAAGTGCTCTCGGCAAAGGTGAGACAGGCAGGGCGTGCGCGCGTCACCGCTGAGAAGAACGGAGAGAGAACGAGAGTGAGTGAGAGCAACAGACAGCAAGATAGAGAGAAAGAGAGAGTGAGAGAAAGGGGGGGAGAGAAAGAGATAGCAAGAGAGAGAGAACAAGAGAGAGAAAGAGCGTGAGAAAGAAAACAAGAGAGAAAGAGTGAGAGAGAGAGAAAGCAAAAGAGACAGAAAGAAAACAAGAGAAAGTGAGAAGAAGAGAGAGAAAGAGGGGGAGAGAGAGAGAAAGAGAGGGGGGAGAGAGAGAAAGAGAGGGAGGGAGAAAGAGAGAGGGAGAGATAGCAAGAGAGAAAGGGAGAGGGAAAGGGGGAGAGATAGCAAGAGAGGGAGAGAGAGAAAGAGAGAGGGAAAGGGGGAGAGAGGGGGGAGAGAAAGAGAGAGGGAGAGAGAGAGGAGATAAAGGAAGAGGAGAGAGAGAAAGGAAGAGAAAGAAAGATAGAAAGAGAGAGAGTGAGAGATGCTCAGTGAGCCTTTCTTTGAAGTTGCCTTTCTTTCTTTCTCTTTCTTGCTTTCTTTCTTTCTCTTTTTCTTTCTCTCTTTTACCTTCCCTTCCTCTATTTCTTCTTTTCTTTCTCCTCCTACCTTCTTCCCTCCCTCCCTCCCTCCCTTCAGTCCTTCCTCTCTTACTCTCCCCTTTCATAAGTTTCCTTGCTTCCTTCCTCTGTTCCTGTCCCTTCCCCCTTTCTTTCTTTCTTTCCTTCCTTCCCTCCCTCCATTTCTTGCTTTCCTTTTCCTTCCTCCCTTCTTTCCTCCCTCATTCCCTTCTTTCACTCCTTCCTCTCTTACTCTCCCCTTTCACACCTTTCCTTGCTTCTTTGCACCCTTCTTCTGTTCCTGTCCCTTCCCTCTTTCCTTCCTTCCTTCCCACCCTCCGTCCATTCATTCACCCATTCCTCTCTTGATCGCCCCTTTTACGGCGCCTCTGACAGCTAGCTCCCCCCCCCCCACCGGGCCATGGAAAACTGGTCTAGCTTAAAGCCAGTCCCTGGTGCAAAAAAGGTTGGGGACCTCTGCTGTAAACTACTTAGAGAGGGCTGTAAAGCACTGCAAAGTAGTACAGTATATAAATCTAAATGCTATTGCTAGTATTTTGCCACACCAACTGCAGAGCGCCGCAACCAGTTGGGGAAAAAAAGCAAGGAATATGGTGAGCCACTTATAACAGGAGTATTGAGACATTTGGAAGCTGGTGGAAGAAGAGATAATCCATGTAATGCCCCCCCTCAATGGTGCATTAAGGAGGGGAGGTGTAGGATGGCCTTTTTCTTCAAAGGCTCACTCCTCCTGGAGGGAGGGAAGGAGGCAAAGCGGGAAATGGTTCCCACCGGCCCAGCCTAGAAGTGGGGCAGGCTGAGCTCCCCCCACCTCCACCCTAAAATGCCCCCACCCCTATTTCCTCCAACCCCAACTGTCCCCCATTTTCTCCACTCAAACCGCCCCCACCCCATTTCCTCCAACCCAAATCGCCCCATTTCTTCCAATCCCAACTGCCCCCCACCCCATTTCCTCCTATTCCAACTGCCCCCACCCCATTTCTTCCAACCCAAATTGCCCCATTTCCTCCAATCCCAACTGCTCTCATTTCCTCCAAATCCAAACCGCCCCCACCCCATTTCCTCCCACCCAAATCGCCCCATTTCCTCCAATTCCAAAGGCCCCCCAACCCATTTCCTCCATCTCAAACTGCCCCCTATTTCCTCCAAATCCAAACTGCCCCCCACCCCATTTCCTCCAACCCAAATCACCATTTCCTCCAACTCAAACCGTCCCCCATTTCCTCCAACCCCAACTGCCCCCCACTTCCTCCAATCCAAATCGCCCCATTTCCTCCAACTCAAACCGCCCCCCATTTCCTCCAACCCCAACTGCCCCCCCCATTCCTCCAACCCAAATCGCCCCATTTCCTCCAATCCCAACTGCTCTCATTTCCTCCAAATCCAAACCGCCCCCACCCCATTTCCTCCCACCCAAATCGCCCCATTTCCTCCAATTCCAAAGGCCCCCCAACCCATTTCCTCCATCTCAAACTGCCCCCTATTTCCTCCAAATCCAAACTGCCCCCCACCCCATTTCCTCCAACCCAAATCACCATTTCCTCCAACTCAAACCGTCCCCCATTTCCTCCAACCCCAACTGCCCCCCACTTCCTCCAATCCAAATCGCCCCATTTCCTCCAATCCCAACTGCCCCCCACCCCATTTCCTCCAACCCAAATCGCCCCATTTCCTCCAACTCAAACCGCCCCCCATTTCCTCCAACCCCAACTGCCCCCCCACTTCCTCCAACCCAAATCGCCCCATTTCCTCCAACCTAAACCGGCCTCAACCCTCATTTCCTCCAACCCCAACTGCCCCCCCCCCCAATTCCTCCAACCCAAACCGCCCCCTACCCCTCATCCCCTCCAATCCAATCCGCCCGCCCCCCCATTCCCTCCAGCCCAAGAAGATCCGGGTTGGTCGGTGGCGACGGAGCGCCGTTACCTGAAGCGGCGTTGGTGCCTGGAGGCGCCGTCTTGGGCGGCCGGAGCGGCTCCTGAGGACGCACGAAGCCCTGCTTCAGGAACTGTTCGGGAGTCCCGAAAGTGCCTCCTCCTCCGCCGCCGCCTCCTCCTCCGCTCCCCAAGCGAGCCCCACTTTCCGGGGCTAATGGGGTGCCACCCCCTCGGCCTCGACCAGCGCCGGGAGCCCGGTCGAATCCGTTGTCGGACATTTCCGCAGCCTTTGCTTCTTTCGAGCGGGGAGGGGGGCGGCAGCAGCAGCAGCAGGGTCCGGGCCGCCCGCCGCCCTCGCCCCGCCGCTCTTCGTCCTCCCCACTCCCGGTTTCCCCGCTTCTGGTCCGAGACACACGCCGACGAGCGAGAAGAAGAGGAGCGCTCTAAGCGACCCTTTCCTTTTGCCCACAGCGCCTCCCAGAGCTCCGGAGGCCTCTTGCCAGGACAGCGTCATTACAATTGCATGATTTGTATTACTGTACACAGTACTGTACACAAGCCAGTTCCCCCTCCTGAGCTCGCAGCGTCCTCTATGGGCACAGCGCGGGAAGCTTCTTCCGGTGGGGAGGCTGCCGCTGAGCAAGCCCAATGTTTGCTCAATGCGCTAGCTAGAGAGACCGGTCCCGGAAGGACGCTTAGCCGCTCTACCTCCAGACTAAGCCAAAACGAAGGCGAAAGCCTTTTGGTTTTTAAATTTTATTTTTATCTTATTGATTAGCCTTCTATGCCGCCTTTCTCAACCGACTCAGGTACAACAAAGTAAATACAGTACAAAAACAACTATGTAGAAATCTAATATTAAAATACTGTACTACAAAAACTAAAAATTTCTTTTAAAAATCCCATCTATCTCAAGACAATCATCCACGTTCATTTTGCCCAAATTTTCGTTGGACTGAATTTCTTAGATCGTCTGGCGATCCAAGCCCTGCAGTTTGTTCAGTGATTATGAAAATAAGTGAAAGAAAAGGTAGAGGAAAACAAAAGAGAAGATAAAGGCAATAAAGTCTGACACATCTAGATTTTGCGTGTGCGTGTGAATTGGGAATACCAATGCAATAATACATCTCAATGGCCTTTACAAAGTGCCCTTTTCAAAAGCATGTAGCAGAAAAGTATTGGGCTTGATTAATAAATATTCTTCATTGGCACTTAGCATTCCATTTCCTCTTGCTATTGCTTTGATCAACAAACCATTACAAAAACAATTGTTTGTATACAGGGGCCAGAACTGTGCTTTTCAACCAAATTGATAAATTTCCTTTCCTTTTTTTTTTCATACAACCTCCCCTCCCCCACCATTTATTTTGTTTTGGTTTTCTTTTCAATGTCATAATATATATTATTCACACACCATTAAACAACATGCACATTGGTTTTTATATTTTATACATATTACAAGAATGTAATATATGAATCCAGCGGGTTATTAATAGATCAATGCTGATTAATTACAGTAAGGGCAGCAGACAACAGAATCAGTTATCTCCTGCTTTTTGCAACCTATGTGCTACAAACCTAACATTTAATGTATTATTGTACAGGGATTCTAAGGTAGAAAGATAGCACCCACACCCCTCTTAGAAAAAATGAAATGCAAATATTAAAAAGGCAAAGTATTATATAAAGTATTCCTGGAAATATGCATTTAGGTAGAAAAAAGACTCACTCTTTAGTAGCCTCCACCTCTGTCCATGTGCTATCAAGGAATGGCCCAGCTCATCCACCCCCTCCCGCTTTTGTTGATAGCCTGCACCAGTCTATTCTACATAACAAAGATCTACCTCCTTCAGATAGCCATATTAGTAATTGCCCAATGTGCTTTCATTCCATCAGCACTTAGCAAGGCTTAGCAAAACTTCAACTTCAAAAACACAGCCTACAGAGTTGTATGGCCCCATGGGAGTCTGACAAACAATCAAGGTGCAATTCTTGCACAAGAGCAGGAAGCCCCTGAGGGAAGGCATAAAACAAGGAACTCTTAGTATCTCATTCCTTTCACCCAACACCTGGAAACATGTGATCCACCTTTTCTGTTTAGGAGCTCATGCCATGCGCTCCTGTCTTCCATTAAACCTTCTTTCCAAGCAACTTTCATGAATCCAGTGTATTTCTCCCACTTGTAATTAAATCCAGAAAAATATTCCTTACACTAATATGGCAAAAGCTACTCAAAGCAACCATATTATATCTTCAATCCTTGCCAATCCTTGCCATGCACATTTTGATATCTTTATAACTATTGAATTATTCCAACAGTTTTCTAATGTTCTCATATCACTCTTGGCCTGCTATCCTTCACAAAAACTTAAAGGGATTGGTCTGGTTATGCTCAGAAGAGAAACCACTAGTAAAACTAGAGCAGGAAATAGATGAAAAGTTCTGAGGATGTGAACCGCTTTTTCACATTCTTGCCAAGTTAACTAAGCTAGTCCTTGTTTTACAACATTTGTTTAGATTGTTTTGAAGTTCTAACAGTGCTAAAAATGTGACCTACACCTTCACAGCACCCCCACAATCACATAATCAAAATTTGGACACCTGGCCACTAGCATGCATTTATAATAGTTGTAGCATCCTGGTCATATGACCATCAAGTAATCACCTTCCCAAGCAGCTTACAACAATTAAAAAGCAAGAAGCAATTGTGCTTCTATCTGAGCTGACTTAAAGCCAAAGTCAATTTTGACTGGCAATACTGTAATTTCTTCAAGTGACAGTGTTAATAAGCCTAAGCATGTTCTATCTTTACTAAAACAAGTCTTTGTCTCATCATGTTTAGAGAAACTCCTAGCAAATACGCAACTAGAAAGCAAGCCTATCATCTTTAATGAGAAATGAATCCTATGATGCCCCATTAAGGCTATTCCATGGGAATGTTCAGAGGATCTTGTTATTGCAAGTATGTATCCCTTGTAGTTTCAGGATAGGTTTACAGATTGCCCTATGTCATAACATGGTGCATTTTTGATGCAATCTGTTGTATGGATCTAGTTGTATTTTATTGCAAAAAACAAAGTTGACTCATAGATTGAGCTCTATATTACCCAGTTGTGTATCTATGTTCCAGTTGTGCATCATAGATTAAATGCTAAAGCAAGCAAGCAAGCAAACAAACCAGCCTTAGGTGACCCATAAAAATTAGGCTTTTGTTTGAGATACTTGATGATCCCATTCTTTTGCTTTCTATCTCTGTCATTTTAATGGCAAGGCCTTTCCATTTTGTTTTTAATTTTTCTTATGGCTGCTTGTATGTTTTTTCTTCGCTTATACTTAAATCACATCTGCAACTAGGTTTACAATGTGAGGATAGAAACATATATGTTGTGTTGCTACTGGGCTCACATGTACACTTTGCTATCTTATATTCTCTGTTTTATTCAGGTACTGTTACTTATTTGCTATTTTATATCCTATTTTTTAGGCAGATTGTTTTGGTATTACTTTATGAAGAATATTTGAAATAAATTTAACCAAATAGATGCTGAAAAGACATTACATTAGAATAATAGAAACATAGAAGATTGACGGCAGAAAAAGACCTCAGGGTCCATCTAGTCTGCCCTTATACTATTTCTTGTATTTTATCTTAGGATGGATATATGTTTATCCCAGGCATGTTTAAATTCAGTTACTGTGGATTTACCAACCACGTCTGTCGGAAGTTTGTTCCAAGCATCTACTACTCTCAGTAAAATAATATTTTCTCACATTACTTCTAATCTTTCCCCAACTAACCTCAGATTGTGCCCCCTTGTTCTTGTGTTCACTTTCCTATTGAAAACACTTCTCTCCTGAACCTTATTTAACCCTTTAACATATTTAAATGTTTCGATCATGTCCCCCCTTTTCCTTCTGTCCTCCAGACTATACAGATTGAATTCATTAAGTCTTTCCTAATAAGTTTTATGCTTAAGACCTTCCACCATTTTTGTAGCCTGTCTTTGGACCCGTTCAATTTTATCAATATCTTTTTGTAGATGAGGTCTCCAGAACTGAACACGGAATTCCAAATGTGGTCTCACCAGCGGGATCACAATCGCCCTCTTCCTGCTTGTTATACCTCTAGCTATGCAGCCAAGCATCCTACTTGCTTTCCCTACCGCCTGACTGCACTGTTCACCCATTTTGAGACTGTCAGAAATCACTACCTCTAAATCCTTCTCTTCTGAAGTTTTTGATAACACAGAACTGCCAATACAATACTCAGATTGAGGATTCCTTTTGCCCAAGTGCATTACTTTACATTTGGAAACATTAAACTGCAGTTTCCATTGCTTTGACCACTTATCTAGTAAAACTAAATCATTTACCATATTATAGACGCCTCCAGGAATATCAACCCTATTGCACACTTTAGAGTCATCGGCAACTAGGCAAACCTTCCCTACCAAACCTTCCCCTAATATTCTTGTCTGCAGTTTTATAATCCCCAAAACATGGACATGAATGGGAAGACAGGGGGAAACAGGTATATATACTGCTTTAAAAAATAAAAGGAACACTCAAATAACACATCCTAGATCTGAATGAATAAAATATTTTCATTGAATATTTCATTTGCACAACTATTCCATTTGCACAACAGCATGTGAAATTGACTGTCAATCAGAGTTGCTTCCTAAGTGGACAATTTGATTTCATAGAAGTTTTATTTACTTGAAGTTATACTCTGTTTTTTAAGTGTTCCCTTCATTTTTTTGAGCAGTATATATCATTTTAAAAAACTGCAAAGTTCCTACAACAATCTCAGTTCAGGGGCAGGATACATTTTTATTCTAATACAACATATTTAGAATTTTAGCCATTTTCTGCCTTTCTAATCCAATAATAGCTCACAATTCAGAATGCTCAGTATTGCGTTTTTCTTGAATTTATGATAATCTATTCGTTGAATTAGATAGATTCAATGGAAGGTACTCTAGGTGTCAATTCTTCGCTGAGAGCCAAATTAATGTAGCAGATAGCAATAGCACTTAAGATTTATATACTGCTTCACAGTGCCTTACAGCCCTCTCTAAGCTGTTTAGAGAGTCAGCCTATTGCCCCCCGATAAACTGGGCCCTCATTTTACAGACCTTGGAGGGATGGAAGGCTGAGCCAACATTGAACCTTGTGAGATTCGATCTGCCAAATTGCAGACAACCAGCCGTCAGCAGAAGTAGCCTGAGTACTGATTCTAACCACTGTGACTTTACCGTTTCATATTCCACTGTTTCACTGGCTGACAGCTTGTAGAATCAGGAATTCTTGATGGCTGCTGGTTTTGATCTTGTTCCCTGGGGCAACAAAGAATAAGTCAACTCCCCCTTTTACATGTCAGATACTTAAAGGTGGTTATTATATTTCAATCCCTTTTATTGAAGAGCTTTAACTTCCTGATACCAAGTTAACCTCTTGGTAACCCGCTTCTGAACTCATGCCAATATGTCACTCCCTGTTTTAGAACTTTACTGCCAAGAACTAGTATTGCAAGTGAGGTCTGGCTAGAGCAGAGTAGGTACAATGGGGTAAGGTCCACTGTAGACAGTCTAAGGTTAAAGTTTTTGGGTTGGGGAAGAAACCACAGAGTGAGGTAGTGCATTCCAGGCATTGACCACTCTGTTGCTGAAGTCGTATTTTCTGCAGTCGAGTTTTGAGCGGTTTACATTGAGTTTGGATCTATTGTGCACTTGTGTATTGTTGCGGTTGAAGCTGAAGTAGGCATTGACAGGTAGGACATTGTAGTAGATGATTTTCTGAACTACATTTAGATCAGATTGAAAGCGATATAGCTCTAAACTATATAAGCCCACATTTTTCCCACACAGCCCTCAAGATCATATGCTGCAACGTCCTGCCTGTCGGCGGCTACTTCAGCTTCAACCACAACAACTCAAGAGTACACAACAGATTTAAACTTAATATTAACCGCTCCAAACTTGACTGTAAAAAATATGACTTCAGTAACCGAGTTGTCGAAGCGTGGAACTCATTACCAGACTCCATAGTGTCATCCCCAAACCCCCAACACTTTACCCTTAGATTATCTACGGTTGACCTATCCAGATTCCTAAGAGGTCAGTAAGGGGCGAGTACAAGTGCACTAGAGTGCCTTCCGTCCCCTGTCCTATTGCTCTCCTATATCTCCTATACCTTTCTTCTATTCCTATACCTCTTCTTCTATTCTTTCATTGATATGTTCTATTACTATATCTTCTTTTCTATTATTTCTTAGATATACAGTATTTTACTGAGTATCTCCTCTATAACCTTCATCATGTATTTTACTATGTGTATATAGATATATACCCACTAAAACCCTCATTGTGTATTGGACAAAAAAACCCACAAAAAACTACAAAACCAGCTCCAAAGAAGAGGCCTGGAGCGAAGACACACCTCAAAGCAAAGGGGAGTGCCCTACCTCAGAGGTCCCCAACCTTTTTTGCACCAGGGACCGGCTTTCAGCTAGACCAGTTTTCCATGGCCCGGTGGGGGGGGGGGAGCTAGCTGTCAGCGGTGCCGTAAAAGGGGCGATCAAGAGAGGAATGGGTGAATGAATGGACGGAGGGTGGGAAGGAAGGAAGGAAAGAGGGAAGGTACAGGAACAGAAGAAGGGTGCAAAGAAGCAAAGAAAGGTGTGAAAGGGGAGAGTAAGAGAGGAAGGAGTGAAAGAAGGGAATGAGGGAGGAAAGAAGGGAGGAAGGAAAAGGAAAGCAAGAAATGGAGGGAGGAAAGGAAGGGAGGAAAGGAAGGAAGGAAGGAAGAAAGAAGGAAAGAGGGAAGGGACAGGAACAGAGGAAGGAAGCAAGGAAACTTATGAAAGGGGAGAGTAAGAGAGGAAGGACTGGAGGGAGGGAGGGAAGAAGGTAGGAAGGAGAAAGAAAAGAAATAGAGGAAGGAAATGTAAAAGAGAGAAAGAAAAAGAGCAAGAAAGAAAGAGAAAGAAAGAAAGAAAGGCAACTTCAAAGAAAGGCTCACTGAGCATCTCTCACTCTCTCTCTCTTTCTATCCCTCTTTCTTTCTTTCTCTTCCTTTCTCTCTCTCCTCTTCCTTTATCTCCTCTTTCTCTCCCCCCTCTCTCCCCCTTTCCCTCTCTCTTTCTCTCTCCCTCTCTTGCTATCTCTCCCCCCTTTCCCTCTCTTTCTCCCTCTCTTTCTCTCTCTCCCCCCTCTCTCTTTCTCTCTCTCTCCCCCTCTTTCTCTCTCTTCTTCTCACTTTCTCTCTCTTGTTTTCTTTCTGTCTCTTTTGCTTTCTCTCTCTCTCACTCTTTCTCTCTTGTTTTGTTTCTCACGCTCTTTCTCTCTCTTGTTCTCTCTCTCTTGCTATCTCTTTCTCTCCCCCCTTTCTCTCACTCTCTCTTTCTCACTTTCTCTCTATCTTGCTGTCTGTTGCTTTCACTCACTCTCGTTCTCTCTCCGTTCTTCTCAGCGGTGACGCGCGCACGCCCTGCCCGCCTCACATTTGCCGAGAGGACTTTCGCCCCGGGCTCTCAGCAAGGGGGTTTGCATGAGAGGCGGGGCCGGCGGAAGGTGATATTCAATGTCGGGGGCGCACGGGCGGTTTTGCGCGCGCTCCCTATCTCCCTGCTAGCCCACTCGGAATACGTATTCAAAATAAGAAAAGCCTTTGCCGGCGAAGGCTTTTCTTATTTTGAATACAGTATTCCGAGTGGGCTAGCAGGGAGATAGGGAGCGCGCGCAAAACCGCCCGTGCGCCCCCGACATTGAATATCACCTTCCGCCGGCCCCGCCTCTCATGCAGCCCCCTTGCTGAGAGCCCGGGGCGAAAGTCCTCTCGGCAAATGTGAGGCGGGCAGGGCGTGCGTTCCGGGTGCGGGAGGAGCTGCGGTGAAAGGCAGGAGGTGGCAGAGGAGCAGAGGGGGCAAATCGGGCGGGCGGTGGGCAGCGCGGAAAGGCCGAGGGGGCCCTGGCGCCGCGGACCGGCTGAAAACCCCCAACGGCCCGGTCCCGGTCCGCGGACCGGCGGTTGGAGACCCCTGCCCTACCTAGATAAGCTTCCTCCCTCCTTTAAAGCAGGGGGGTCTCCAACCTTGGCAACTTTAAGACTTGTGGACTTCAACTCCCAGAATTCCTTAGCCAGCAAAGCTTTAAAGTTGCCAAAGTTGGAGGAGACCCCTGCTTTAAAGTTTCTCCCAAAGGAGCCGGTTCCTTTTTCTTTTTAAAAAGTTTTTATTGAATTTTAAAAACAATACAAAACATAAAACACAATAACCAAGCAAACAAACTTCTTTACATTTTACATTTCTGTAACATCAAGAAAAAGAGAGAAATGTCTATGCATATATGCAGTGATTGGCTCCCAAATTTTTTTACAGCCATACTGTGGGTATGGCATATTTTGTGGGTGTGGCTTCTTGGTCATGTGACCAGGTAGGAATGGCTTGACAATCATGTGTCGGTGTTGCTTGAAGGTCATATGACTGGGTGGGAGTGGCTTACTGACCAAGATAAGCTTTCAGATAGGTGCTTGGACTCTTTTTCAGTTGATTAAGTCACGTTATTTGCTAACCACAAAAAGGACAAATGATAGACTATTTGTTTTATTTGTTGAGCAGCACAGTAACATTTTAAGGTTTTGTACTGAGCCCACGAGGTTCAGTATGATAACAGATTAAGCAAGTAGCTCAATTTTCTTTAATTGCTATAGAAGTTCAGTTCTAGATAATGATTAAAATGATTAAAGTGTTTATACGCTCCGAGTCCTCAGAGACGGGCGGCATATAAATCCAATAAACAAACAAACAAATAAATAAATAAATAAATAAATACTATTTAATTATTTCCTATTTTAAAAGTAATTAATGATCATACTAAGGTACTATAGAACAGTGTTTTTCAACCAGTTGCCGTGGCACACTAGTGTGCCGCGAGACATGGTCAGGTGTGCCGCGAAGAAGGAAGCTCAGGATCCGGTCTCGTAACTTTTTGCTGAGAGAGTGAGAGTAAGAAAGAGAGAGAGAAAGAAAGACAGAAAGAGAGAGAAAGAAAGCAAGAGAGAGAGAAAGAGAGTGAGAGAGAGAAAAAGCAAGAGAGAAAGAAAAGAGAGAAAGAGAAAGCAAGACAGAGAGAAAGAAGGCAAGAGACAGAGAAAGAAAGCAAAAGAGAGAGAGAAAAGGAGAGGAAGGGAGAGAGAGAGAGAGAATAAGCAAAAAGGGGAGGAAAAAAAGAAATGAGAAAATGATTGAGACAGAATGAGAGGAAAGAGAGAGAAACAAAAGAGAGAGAAGTGACTCTTGATTTAAAGCATATGATAAAAAGCACCCAAAGAATAAGAGATAAAAACCCCCCAGCCCTCACCTGTTTTTGGAAATGGTTCAAGAGTGTGTATACAGTACACACCCACCCACCCACCCACCCACCCACACACACACACGGATGGGGGAGGAGACAGGGATGGAAAAAGAGAGGAGAGTGTCTTAGGGTGTCATTTTGTGTCATTTTGGTTGGTGGTGTGCCCCAGGATTTTGTAAATGTAAAAAATGCGCCGCGGCTCAAAAAAGGTTGAAAATCACTGCTATAGAAGGAAGGACAACAAAAAAATTCTTAAGTAATAATTATTCAATAGTTTCTATTTATTCAATAAATAGTGCATAAACTTACTACCCCCACTGCATATATGTCCATCTACCAGATTATTAAGCTATCACAATAATAATTTCCATTGGTGTTAATACACTGCTCAAAATAAATAAAAGGAACACTTAAACAACAGAATATAACTCCAAGTAAATCAAACTTCTGTGAAATCAAACCGTCCACTTAGGAAGCAACCCTGATTGACAATCGATTTCATTTTGTTGTCAGCACATTCAACTTTGTGCAGAACAAAGTATTCAATGAGACTATGTCATTCATTCAGATCTAGGGTGTGTTCTTTGAGTGCTCCCTTTATTTTTTTGAGTAGTGTATTTACAATTACTGTTTATTTCTGTTTCCTCTTCCTACCCTACCGAAAACACGGGGAACCTGAAAGGCTGCCCCGTTTTTTGCAGAGGGAAGCATGTGGGCACTCGGGTGGGCGCAACTCCCCCTCACTAAAACAACACACACACACACCAAACCACCCAAAACAAAGAGCAGGCCGCTCCGTCACGCGGCCTCAGAGACCCCCCCTCGCTTTGAAAAAGCGTGACGTCGCCTCCCGCCCTTTCCTCGCTCAGCCGGCCGAGGTCGCCTGGCTCTCTCCCTTTTGCCGGAGGCCGAGGGAGGCTCGTGCTCGTGCCGCCCCGCCCTCTTGGCCTGCACGTCGCGGTTGGCGCGGCTCTCCAGTCTCGAGCCGGCTTTAGGGCGAGCCGGGGAGGTCGCAGCTGCAAGCCGCCGCCGCGTTTTGCAAGGCTGGGGCGCGCGGAGGCGGTAGGTTCAGCTTGGCTCTGGGCGCTCGTCTGCTTCGAAAACGCCTGCGGGAGGGAAGGAGGGAAGCGAGGCGGAGGCGGCCTGGGCCAAACCGGGTACTGGCTTGCGGATGCCCCGGGCTGGAGTGGCGGCGGGGACGAAAGCCTCCCGCCCTTTCATCCCCTTTGGCGCCAGGGCCGTCGGGTTTCTGGAGGATTTCTCCGGCTGCATCTCCCACCCTTGCAGCCCAGCGCCTCACGGGAAGAGGTAACGGGCCGGTGGGGTGGGTGTGCGTATGTAGATAGAGGTGGAGAATCGCACCGGAGGGGGAAAAAAAAGCAACCCCGCCGCCTCCTGGCTTCTTGTGACCCAGCGCAGGACAAAGAGGCTAGTTGTCCCCGGTTGCCCAGGGCCGGTGGTCGTTCATTGCGCGCATAGCAACGCGGGTTTGGGCCAAAGGAGGGTCCGCAACCTGCGGGGAGTCTACCTAACCCGCCTCCCAACCGACCCCAAGTTGCAGAAGGAGGTAAAACGGCTTCCACCTCCAACGCTTCCCTTTTATTGGATGCTTTGCAATTTACAATTAATTGCAAATTGTATTTTTAGATATTGTAAGCCACCCCTGAGTCCTTCGGCTTCGGGATTGGGCGGCATAGAAGTCGATTAATAATAATAATAATAATAATAATAATAATAATAATAATAATCGTCATTATCATCATTATCATCATCATTATCATCATTATTATTATTAACCACTAAACCACTAGCTTGTCCATGTATGCAATTGAATTGTCTTAAGTTTTAATCAGGATTTTAGAAATTAGTTTCTTTTCTTGACTTCCTTTTTATTAATGCTGTTATTTGTAATTTTTATACTGTTGTAAGCTGCCCTGAATCCTTCAGGATTGCGGCGGCATAGAAGTCAAAATAAATAAGTAAGTTGCGGACCTTGGAGATTGGCCTTCTCGCGAGGAGGCTCCTTTTAAGGGTGCGAGAAGCGGAACGTGTCCTTGCCTGCTAAGCTCAATCTCGGTAGGGATCTTTGGGGAGCGTAGCTTTGGCTCCAGAGTGGAAAAGTCTGGCATCCTCAGGATGCCTGCAGGAATTTGGGCAGCCACTAAGAAGGGAAGCGGGAGAAGAAAACCAAAGCCAGCACAGGAATGCTGCAGGTTGCAAAAGAAACAACAACAACCACAGCCTACCCTTGGAAGATAAAAAGTCGCGAATTCTTCTAGCTGACAGAGGGCAACTAAAGTCAAACAAAGCTTCTGTGACGTGGAGGTCAAATTTACAGTGGCGATGACCTTGGTTGAGTTTCCAAACTGTTATCAACCAATATTTTTTTTAGGAGGGGGGTGTTATTTAGTGAGTAGAAGAGGCTGTGTGGGAAGAAGCTTGAAAGGACGACTTGGGACAGGGGTCCCCAAACTTGGCAACTTTTAAGACTTGTGGACTTTAACTCCCAGAATTCTCCAGCCAGCCCTGAGTCCCCAAGCCCCCAAAACTTTAACCTTAGATTGTCTACAGTCGACCTCTCCTTGTTTCTAGGAGGTCTGTAAAGGGGAGTTCATAAGTGCACCACCATGCCTACCGTCCCTGTCCTATTGTTCTTTTTTATTGTTACTTTTTACTTACGTTTCTACAAAACACTACTATCCTATACATGTTGACAAAAAAAATAAGTAAGTAAGTAAATAAGTCTTAAAGCTGTCAAGTTTGAGGACCTCTGACTTTTTAAAACAACTTTTGAGTTCAGGGAGTCACACCCTTTAAAGTTTTGAGATGAGTTTTGAAATGCTGGAGGGTGGCCATTACAAACACACACACACACACACAGAGATATAGGATATATGTTCTTTTGAAATCTTGCTTTAATGAATGCTGTCTGTGAATCTTTCTTGACTTCAAAACTGGGACAACTCTCAAAATGTCTTGGAAGATGTTGAAAGCTTTTAGTTGGGCTTGTAGCTCCCAGCATAATACTTTGGAGGGTGCCTTTGTAAAGGAGTGTGTGTGTGTGCTAGATTGAATGTAGATACTTCTGGTATTCAGAGCTAGTGCAGACAGCCCGGTACCCCAATAAAACAGGAAAAGGAAGTATGTGCTTTCTTGTAAACCAGGAAAGTGTAATAGGGTATATTTATGCCAGTAAATTCTTAGTGGATGGCCAGGAATTAGTGATATAAAAATTTACACTAATTGCTGTATCCATCCATTCCCATCTTTTAACTGCAATGTTCAGAACTGACTGAAAGTCTTCCTTAAAACGACCACATATATGCCAGGATTTTACAATATAGCAATAAAGAAAAGTAAAAAAAAACATGTTGCCTTAAATCCTTTAGACAGCAATTGTGAAATCTGTTTACCAACTTTTAAAAAATAATCCTCAAAAATTCATGAAGAAGAGCTTTAAATGATACTCTTAACTGGGAGTAAGCTTTTGAAGTTAACAGAATGCTTTAGAAATGCTTACATAAATGCAAGACCAATTCTAAATTCAAATAATTCCATAAAATAGTGATAGACTAGGTTTTTAAAAAACCATTGGATCATTTTAAAGATTAAATCAGGGTGCAACTTCTGTTTTGAAGCTCCTGTTTAAAAAGTTGGGAAACTTGAATGAGATTGCACGGTGACTACAAATGGTGTTAAGTTAAAAGTTCACAAGCTAAGGCAGTTTTTACAAGTCAATGAATGAACCTGACACCAGTTGGAGATTGACAGGAGCTGTAGCCAATCGTCTGTGCCTAGGCAGATTATGCACATCCTTGTCTTTAGCAGACCAGCCCTTGGAGTTCCCTTTGAATGAAGAATTCAGCTTCCTGCATTTGCTGAAGATTTGGTAATGCCTCGTTAGTCAGGGCACTAATGTTGGTTATTGATTTAAGAGAATTCTTTTTTTCTGCTAGTATGTCACTCTTGAGGGCATAAAGGACCACAAATGATGTTAATTTTCTCTTTGCTGGAAAGAATATGTGTTCTGAATGTGTGAGTACGTGGCAGAAATAGTGTTTTCTATTTATAGCAGTTTCCTTAGAAACTGTTCATGTTGGTGTTGGAAATGGTTACACATATAACTCCAGTTGAAATACTGTTACTGTATCTCATTGCTGGGATAATAATAATATAATAAGAGCCAGCTTACAATGTTGTCCTTGATTTGATTTTTTTGAAAGCTTAAAATAATCATGCAGTTTCAATTCTCAAGCATTTTTATTAGGATTTTTAATAAATTTAGAAATAGATGTGGTAAGTGCATGTTGTATATTGCTAAAATAAAAGTCAAATGAGTAAATAGATAGGTAGGTAGGTAGGTAGATAGATAGGTAGATATGCAGTAGTTGTTGATATATATGTTCTTATGTTCTTATATATAAGTTATCCAAAAAGCAAAACTTTTTTTCACTATCGTGCTGGCATTTTATTGTTTGAATTTCTTGTAGGTATAAGTACACTGGGATGCTAGACTCCACATTTAAATCTTTTGATGGTTCTGGTTCAATTTATGTGTTAACCATTTCAACAAAGAAAGTTATTAGTACCGTATCTATTATAAAATGCTTGCATTGGCACTTGTATAAACATACTTTAGAATAGCTCAAACAGATCTGTGCCATTGGCAACCAGCTATGTACAGTTTGTCTTTTTAAAAAATATTTTTCCTTGTTGTTTGTCAGCTTTTGTTTTCATTGTGGTTATTTGTTTAATCTTGCTAACCTTACTGTTAGTGTTTTGGGTTATGTACAGTACAAGTAGATAACCAGAAATACACAGCTGAAGGTGAATGAAATTTTATCCCTTTCCTAACATAGCTAAAATATACAGTTTGAAGTACATATGTTATGTTGGTAATGTGTTATTCTATTTTATCCATACTTTATTTGCTTATTGCAACTACTGTAAACCAACTAGTATTTTTTTCATACTTTAAATTATTGCACTTGCTTTGAGGAGCAGCTGTTTAAGTAATTTAAATAGAAAATTTCAGTCCCAATCTCTGAAATACTTCAACTTCACACACACTCATATACAGTGATCTCTCGGTTAGCGCGGGGGTTACGTTCCAAGACCTCCCGCGCTAACCGATTTCCGCGTTATACTGGATGCGGAAGTAAAAACCACCATCTGCGCATGTGCGCCATTTTTTTCATGGCCGCACATGCGCAGATGGTGGAGTTTGCGTGTGGGCGGCGGGGAAGACCAAGGGAAGATTCCTTCAGCCGCCCAACAGCTGATCTGCTCCGCAGCGCGGAAGCAGCGAGGAGCCGAAGATGGGGTAAAGGCAAAGGGGAAACCCCATCTTCGGCTCCTCGCTGCTGCCGCGCTGCGGAGCGGATCAGGTGTTGGGCGGCTGAAGGAACCTTCCCTTGGTCTTCCTGCCGCCCAGGCAAAGGGGAAACTCCAAGATCGCTTGCCGCTTGCCGCTTTGCAGCTTGGAGCCTTGCTTCGCCTCCTTCGCTGCAATAGGCAAGCGGCAAGCGGCAAGCGATCTTGAGAAAGAGAGAGAAAGGAGGGCGACTTGCCAGTCCACGCCCCCCTGGATGAACAGCCTCGCATGGCCCCAGCGCCGGGCTCCGCTGTTGCCTCCGCCCCCATTCGGCTCTGCAGCTGAGAGGCCTTCCCGGCAGAGCCCTCCCCAACAGCTCCCGCTGCCAGCGCAAAAAAGAAAAGAAAAAGAAATCCCCAAAAGAGGCAGGCACAAAGCGGGGGCACAAGGGGAGCTGCCCGGCAGAGGTTGCTTTTTTTCTTCTCGTGGGCAAGTGGAGGGGGGGAGAGAGAAGGGAGGAAGAGAGTGTGAGAGAGGAAGAAAGAGAGAGAGAAATGATAGAAAAAAGGGGAGAAAAAAGAGAAATGAGAAAATGATTGAAGCATAGTGACAGGAAAGAAAGAGAAAGAGACAGAGAAGTGACTCTTGGTGATGACGTATGACGTCATCGGGTGGGAAAAACCGTGGTATAGCAAAAAAAACACGGACTTATTTTTTAATTAATATTTTTTGAAAAACCGCGTTGCAGCGTTTCGCGCTAATCGAGAACGCGCAAATCGAGGGATCACTGTATATTTAAATTATCATGAATCACTCTTGGTTTCTCTTACTGAAAATTAGGAATCTCAAAGGATTCAGATACTATTTTTTCCTACTTTTATTTTGCAATGGTACTTTGAACTCTGTACTTGAAGAATATGTCCTGCATCAACTCTTCTTTTGTAATTAGATAGAATTGCAGCTACATAATTGTGTACATATTTGTTTAATTTTAACATTGCATTAAAGTCATAATGAAATTCAGTCTTTGTTGTGGATTGTCAGTCATGTTCTGTGCACTTTCTCAAGGTGTGCATTTAAAACAATTTCTAAATCCTACATCTTTATTGAGAAAAGATCATTTATTTGTGTTGTAAAATTTGCCAAACACATTTTTAAAGTCCAAGTGTATTTTGTAACCTTAACTTGAGCTTCTTTTTAGAAATGACACATACTTTTCAAATTCCATGTGTTATTATTGGCTAAATTGAATTGTTTTTTTAATTCAGCAGGGCAGTTGTGCGGCTTTCTAACCTGTAATCTCCCTTGCTGGATTTGGGCAATATGGCAGGCATCCTGCGTACAGTTGTTAGTAATTTCTCCATTCCCCTTTTCAACAATGTGATATGCCACAAGGTGAAGACTGTGACGACGCCAAAAGTGCGGACATTCCTTACCCACCAGGTTCTCTGGTGTAAAGCAGCTATCAAATCAGGTATGTAAACTGATTCACAGGATTTCAGTTCAATTCTATCTGATGTTAAAATGTATAAAGGCCAGACCCAATATATTTTTCTGGTCTTCCAACATTTATCACTGTAATAATATAAGAAAAAGAATCCAGGATACAACTGTATTCTACAGGAATCATAGTTCCTTATTTAAAGATAATTAGCAGACTTTGGCTAACTCTATGTTCCAATAGAATTTTTGAAACTTGGTTCACTCATTATACTAGAAGAGTAGGATGTGAAAGTTCTAGACATTTGTACCTTAAAGAGAAAGCATAACATTGCTGTTTTCCATTTGCAGAAGCCAACTGTAGAATTTGTTATTGCTGTGTTCCATTTGCAGAAGCCAACTGTAGAATTTGTTATTATTTCTACAAATAATTCATGGCAGTGAACATATCCAACATACCTCCCTCCTTTTATTTTCCTCACAACAACCACCCTGTGAGGTGGGTTGGGTTGAGAATGACTGACCCAAGATAATCCAGCTAGCTTTCATGGGCAAGATGAGACCTGAACTCAAATAAATTAATAATAGCCATTAGTAATGTGCAGTGCACCATATGTCAGAAAGTTACCTTGGAGCAAGGGAGTAATTAATTTTTCCAAGGGGCCATGAGAAATTGGGACTGTTGTGTACGGCTGAAACAATAGGGTTGTGAAGGCACGCACACCTATACATAAATTTGAAAAGGATCTCCTTCAAAATAAAAGCAATGCATTTAAATTGCATGCATGGCGTACATTTATTTATGTCTGATTTATAATTTCTGATTGACCTCAGTCTGGACAGGGACAAACAAAGGGTCAGATGTGGCCCCAGGGCTGTCAAATGGCTAAGTCTGGTTTGGTAGTGATCTACTTTCAGGGGAAAACAAAACACTACATTTCAGAATTAGCATGTAGAACTTATCCAAGAGTTCCAGTCCACAGTAATGTATGTCCTTCAGATGCTCTTTGTACTACATTAGCCTTTGTTCTTTGTAACAACTAATACTTTGTTAACAAAGACAATTGTTCTCCTTGAAAGTATGGAATTGTACTTTAGAAATGTCTTTGTGAATTAACTAATCTATTAGTTATCCAATTATCTAGAACAGTTCCTAGATGAATGGGTTGTTAGATACATTACACAATGCAGTCTTACTACAAACTGGAGAAATGATAGACTGATAAGACTATCTCCTGAATTAATGTAATGGGTATATGTCGGTGCAAGTTTTATAATTTAGTCTGCAGTAGCAGAATTTCACAGAGCACATTTTACCTTACGTGTGTTTGGAAATGATTTACACAGTTTGGCATGGAACCTAGAGAACAGCTAATTCGCTTTTCTACTCTTGTATTGTTGTTTCCCCAATTACTTATACTAGGTGTATTGCAACTGTAGCTCTCACGGTTTACTTGGGATTCAAAGAGAAAAGATACCATAGGTAGTTCTCGATTCAAAACCATTCATTTAGTGACTGTTTGAAGTTACAACAGCACTGAAAAAGAGATATTGGTCTTCTCATTTATGATGGTTGCAGCATCCCAGTCATATGAACGCCTTCCCAGCTGGCTTCTTACAACTAAAGTCAGTGGGGGAAAGCCAGATTTGTTTAATGACCGCATGATTCACATAACTATGTCAAAAGTCATAAAATCAGGCACAAAATTTTTTTAGTCACAATATATACCTGGCAGAGTGGGAACAAATTTGGAAGAGAAATGTTAAATTGACTAAATCTACAAAGACTAAATTATTTAGACTAAATTTAGGTTTTCTATAAAGAAAACCAGTATAAAATGCTATATCGATGGCATTTACCACCAAAAAGATTGGCTAATATATATCAAAATAACAATTTGGCATGTTGGAAGTGTAAAGAAAAGCAGGGCACCTTCTTCCACCTATGGTGGCTATGTCCCGAAGCGAAAAAATACTGCAGGAAATTAAGAAATTGGTTACATCAAATAACAGATACAGCAATTGAATTCACACCAGAATTTTTTTTATTAGGCATTATTAGAGGATCATATGAAGGCCTTCCCAGCTGGCTTCTTACAAGCAAAGTCAGTGGGGGAAAGCCAGATTTGTTTAATAACTAAGTCAAAAGTCATAAAATCTGGGACTCATTCATGTTGATTAGTAATTCTACTGTAATGCTCTCTACATGGGGCTACCTTTGAAAAGTGTTTGGAAACTTCAGATCGTGCAGAATGCAGCTTTCATGGGCTTACCTAGGTATGCCCATGTTTCACCATCACTCCGCAGTCTGCATTGGCTGCCGATCAATTTCCGGTCACAATTCAAAGTGTTGGTTATGACCTTTAAAGCCCTTCATGGCACTGGACCAGAATATCTCCGAGACCGCCTTCTGCCGCACGAATCCCAGCGACCGATTAGGTCCCACAGAGTGGGCCTTCTCCGGGTCCCGTCAACTAAACAATGTCGGTTGGCGGGCGCCAGGGGAAGAGCCTTCTCTGTGGCGGCCCCGACTCTCTGGAACCAACTCTCCCCAGAGATTAGAACTGCCCCTACTCTCCCTGCCTTCCGTAAACTCCTTAAACCCCACCTCTGCTGTCAGGCATGGGGGAACTGAAACATCTCCCCCGGGCATGTTCAATTTATACATGGTATGTTTGTGTGTGTGTTTGTTAGTAAATGGGGTTCTTTTTAAATCTTCTTAAATATTTTAAATTATTTGGATTTGTTATGATTGCTGTATTTTTGTTGTGAGCCGCCCCGAGTCTGCGGAGAGGGGCAGCATACAAATCTAAATAAAAAATAAATAAATAAATAAATAAATTCTAGTCTAAATTGTGGTCATATGTTGAGGGTTGTTATTATTATTATTATTATTATTATTATTATTATTAATTAGATTTGTATTACAATCAACACCTGTGGCTTTGACTTTTCTCCCATCCCTATTTGCAATAGGAAGTATGAGAATTTTTTATGTACTACTACTTTCTGCAAGTGCTCTTACAGTGTTATTAATTAAACAGTATAGGGATATACTAATACAGAGGCCCTCAAACTTGGCAACTTTAAGACTTATGGACTTCAACTCTACAGCATAGCTGGCTGTAGAATTCTAGGAGTTGAAGTCCACAAGTCTTAAAGTTGCCAAGTTTGAGGACCCATTTTCTAATATATCCAGTCTGAAGGCACATATGAAAAAATATATACTATTTTTATTACTGTGTTATATTCTGAGATAGTAAATTGGAAGGAATGGTGAAAGCTGTCTTGAATGGGGAGGATTGCCTCTTGGCTATGAAAACCCCATGCTAACTAAATTGCAAGCTGTCAACATGTTAATTAAATCAGTGATGCCTTAAGAGATTACATTTTTTTCCAATATAGAATTGGATTATTCAGTTATGTACTGAGAAATCTTTCCTTGGTATTTTAAAAATAATAATAGTTCCATATGAAATATAACTATCCTTATAGGCACGCATTTTGGAAAACTAATGCAAAAAAGGATAGGTTTTGATTAACATGACTACACCAGCCTGCTTTTAAAAATCCATTAAGTTATATAAGTATGAAAAAAAAATTACAGTCCTGCCTATCAACATTTTTGAAGAATTTATAGGAGCTTTGCAAACTTTAATCTACAAAGTTAAAAGCACATTTTAGATTT